>NC_140942.1:3845503-4085503 GCF_014529385.1 Adiantum capillus-veneris
TGCTAAGCTTGACAAATGGGACATTGAGGTGCTTCCAATGCGAAGAGACTCCAGTGCTTCTTTGAGAATGCCCTTGCATAGTCTATTACCTGCTCACTGAGAACAAATGGACCCGTTTGTTCATTCATTTAGGAATTCATTACCATCGAGTTACAAAAGGGGGTGTTGCAAGCAAATTGGAAAGCAATTTGCACGGTGTTTAATGGAGGGTCTGTCAATATTATGGAGGAAAGAGAGCGCTCATGATTGATCCATTGATAGAAAAGCTTACAAATTCACACAAATCAATATGTGCACAAGAATTTCAAGGATGAGCATAAGCGTATGTGTGAAGATGAGGCCACTAGCTTGTATAGAAACACACAAGCTTGGTGGGCATTTGGCAAAGTGTCAAAAATTCTTTTTTTGCAAATGGATGACTGGTTGAATTGGTGGCATGTATGGTACCCTCACTAGAGGAAACACTTTGTTGGGTTAACATCGCCAAACCATTTTTTGGGTAGGGTTCATTACAAGGACCGCTTATTGTCACTAGAAACAAATGTGTTGCAGGAAGTAGATGGTTTGTCATTCATTCCTCCAAAGAACTTGGAAAAGACAAAGCAAGAGTCTTGGTTGGCGGGCTAAGGCAACAAAGAAATGCTGAGCTTGTATGATCCTTGCGCGTATGATCTATCAAACGCTTTACTCCAAAGCGTGAAAATGCTTGATTTTTGTGGAGGGGAGGTATCATGGGGTTGGACCATCTACTGAAAAGTTGGCTCATTGGGTAGAGCAAGGATGCACCCACAACATCTATCGTTGCAAGAGAGATTGAGGATCAATTCAGAGGTACACCTCTCTTTCAACAACCATCAATAGAAGGTGATAATATTAGAGCAAGTAGAAAGCAAAAACATACGGGGTATGTGAGCAGTGAGGAAGAAAATGCTTCACATCAACCCGAGTTTCTAGCACAAAAGATTCCATGTAATTGAGGAGCTATCCAAGCAGCTGGCCGTATGGCCACTCAAGAAGGCAATGAAGAAGAGAATGGAATTGTGGTGGAGGAGACTGACATCCAGAAGACAATGTGGGCAATTCGTCATATACCAAAGGGCAGTAGAGTTCAATGCTAGGGGTGTTTAGGTTTAGAGCCAAAAAATGCAAAAGAAAAACATAAAAAACACTGGTAGAGCTGCTTTTGCATTCTCCTTTTGGGGTATCAGAACTTGGGAAAGTGGGACAAATATTGCGTATGGTAAGGGTTCAAAGGCTGAACTCATGTGGTTTTGCAATGATAGTGTGGATCACACATGGGCAGATTTGTAACACAATCACTCAGTGCCTGACTAGAGTGCCTGACTAGAGTGCCTAGTATATGGCCAGCAAAACAGGGAACAAACTTGACTGCATTTGAGATTCAGAATTTGGACTCTGGAGGGTTCATAATAACAAAGGCTACATTTAAGCAAGCAAAAAAATGTGCGTTATCGGCTAGGTGTTTCAATTCAAGCCTCCAAGAGAATTGACTCAGCAGGAGCCATGGAAGCTCAGATTGTACACCATACTATTGCAAATTTGCACGAAAAATTAGTGGTTGAAACAAGCAGTCCACAAGTCCGAGGCAAAATGTACGAAGTACATATCACAAGTAGCCCAATTTGTACACGTGGAAACTTTGCATATCGAGTGGCACAAAGCAAACCGTACATGGCTTGCAAGCATATTTACTTTATCTTCCTTCGCCTACTTTGGCTTGGACATGAATCATAACATGTTTATCCATCAAAGCAAGCTAGCAAATAAGGATATGCTTCGAGTGTTCAATTGTCGTGATACCACGTAACCAAAGAGTGAAGTCTATTTGTTGTACCCCACGAATGTCTTGGCCCTCTATGTAATTCCTTTACAATGTATTTTGTTTTTGAGAAATTCAAGAAATTACTTGGTGCATATTTACTAGGCTTGTATTTTCTTTATTTCGTTTGCAATGGTGTCTAATTGTGGATATTTGGTTGAGATTCTATGTGATATAAGGAAAAGCGGTGGGGGAGAGAGAGAGAGAGAGAGAGAGAGAGAGAGAGAGAGAGAGAGAGAGAGAGAGAGAGAGAGACCGACTTTGCAACCAAAGTTAATTAATGTGTCAATCCAAGAACACTCAAAATATAAAGAAGGCAAAATAAGCTCTCTCCTGAAAGCTCCCTCCTCTACACTCTAAAGGAAGCATTTTCATGTAAATCAAGTTTTTGAGGACAACACTAAAAAAACTTTCTCAAAAGGTCGCTCAAAAAGCTCACTCAAAAACCAACCCCCATCTCTCGCACCAATGTGAACAATAAAATGGTGAGATGTCATTGTGTTACGTGACAAGATGCTAAGATCGAATAGTGATAGAAGGATGGCGGCCAAGAGAGAATAGAGATGAAGGGCAGTGGGGAAAGATTTAGGGATGGAGGATAGTGGAGAAAGCTTCAGGGATGACTAAAGCTAGAGATAGGGCAAAGGAAGAAATTATAGAGACGAACATATACACAGATAGTAGAGGGAAGTGAGAGTTGCAAATTCAGAATTGAAAGAGCGAAGCTAAGGAGCACATGAGGGAGTGAGAATTAGAGAGAGAGTGAAAGAGTGAGAGAATGGGGAAAGCGTTAGGGGTGGAGGATAATGAAAAAGCGATAGGGGTGGAGGATAGGAAGAAATTATAGATGAACATATACACATATAGTGAGGGAAGTGAGAGCTACACATTCAAAATTGAAAGAGTGAAGCTAAGGAGCACATGAGGGAGTGAGAATTGGAGAGAGGGAGAAAGTGAAAGAGTGAGAGAATGGGGAAAGCGTTAGGAGTGGAGGATAGTGAAAAAAGATTCAAGAATTGAAAAGAAGCTAGAGAGATTAAAGAGGAAGATAGAGGGAGAGACTAATGATAATTGGGTACACAGAGAACATAGGGGGGTAAGATCTGCAAAGACGAAATTGAAAGAACAAAGTTATAGAGACCATGAGGAAGACAACATTCCTTGGACACTTCAAGAGAGGAATAGGAGAAGATTTCTCATCTTTATATAGGTTGTACTCACTCTCTCAACTACCTTTAACCATTAAATGTAACTGCAATCATTAAATAGAGTCGAGAGTGGGAGAGTGGAAGAATGGGGGCGAGAGAGAGAGAGAGAGAGAGAGAGAGAGAGTAGAGGGAAGGAGAGAGTGTGTGTGTGTCCTTGAGAGTAGGAGAGCAAGTCCCTCTCAAGCAAGGAGAGTAGCGCGCGCGTGCACACACACACACACACACAGTTTGAGAGAGAATGAGGTAGTATGATAGGGAAAAGAAAAGGGGGTGGGGGGGATAGTGTGAGAGGGAAAAAAAGGTGGAGAAGAATCTGAAGGTGGGGAGGAATGTTAAAATAAAAAGGAGGGGAGGGGAAGCACTAGCGCTAGTGCTTCCCCTCCCCTCCCTTTTTTTATTACATTCCTCTCACTCTTTTCTCTTCCATTCACTTTCATTTTCATTTCTCACTCTTTTCCCATCCTTCCCTTTAAAAATAAATAAATTCCTACCAAGAACATAGACCCAAGTGCTTCCCACCCTTATCACACCCTTGCCCGCCTTGCTTGCTAGATGCTTCCTGCCTTTGGCACACCCTCCGTCCTCGCCTACTGGTGCTGCCAACAATGCCTTAGCTTTGCCATCCATGCCCTCATTCTCTCTCTCTCTCTCTCTCTCTCTCTCTCTCTCTGTGATTCATCAACTTTTAGCCTTTGAGGTTTTCCGACTTGAGAGCATCCATATGATGAGGGAAGAACAAGCCATGGAAACATGCATGCCACGCGGCGAGAAATTGGGAAATGACACAAAAAACACATACTATTTTCTGTGAAGCACAAAATTTGTCTAGTTGCCAGTGAACAGATTCCCTCATCGGAATATGCTACAATGTAATGTGAACAAATCACAAAGTGTTGCTAGTTCTAAGCTTTGATAAGGTAACATGCTTGGGCATCACAAGGAGCCTCAATATTATGGCAAGATGATACCTCTTTCTGCGCTTCAAGAGAGGCTTTCTTTGATGCATCAACAAGCCGCTTCATCAGGAATTTTATTTGATGCAGAGAAAACCTATTGGCTTGCCATGCATCCAATACATTCTGAATATCTAAAATTGAGAGAGAGAGAGAGAGAGAGAGAGAGAGAGAGAGAGAGAGAGAGAGAGAGAGAGAGAGAGAGAGAGAGAGAGACTTCGCGACTTTTGCGCATGCAAGAGAGAGAGATAAAGACATGGAATGTGCAAAATTCCCTAGTTCTTTTTTGCTAAAAAATAGCATTGCATACTGGTCCTCTTTTAATAAATACACTTAATGACGTAAAAATTCGAGTGCTGTAATTGTGACTCACTGCCTTGATACCACCATCTATGGGCTGTGAGAAAAAATCACGGGGCAGTGCAAAGTAGGGAGGAAGAGGGTAGAGATAGAGTTGTCATCGCAAACGCGAGAGAGAGAGAGAGAGAGAGAGAGAGAGAGAGAGAGAGAGAGAGAGAGAGAGAGAGAGAGAGAGAGAGAGAGAGAGAGAGAGAGAGAGATATTTTATTATCGTCCTCGGAGGTCAAATATGACCTATGGGACCAAATCTACATGTGATGTAGTATGTGTATGGCTGATGAGTGACCTCGATGCTCCAAAATTGTGGTGACCCACCGGATTTAGGGTGAGTGGGCTGGGAGAGGAAGTGTGTAGGTCTAAGTCATGGCTGAAAATGTGAGAGAAGCAAGTTTGGATGTGACCAAAAGCTGAGCACTCTAGTAGTGTGTGGTACTCAGACTCTTGAACTTGCATTGAGCATAATGTGCACAATCAATTTGACTCTTCTCCATTTTCCCAATGCCCTGCCTGGAAATGGGAGCTAAGCCAAATGGATGCGATAGTGTGTATTGTCGACAAGGGGATAGGCTCAAGCATGTAAGTGTGAGTACGGTTTCCTCTTTCATCGAAGAACATGGTTTTGTAGTTGGGGGCAATATGGATGGTGTAATGTATGAAGCGTGACCCACCAGATTTCTCCCAAGCCCTAACACACTGGTGTTGCAGAAAAGCTTAATTCACTTGGGAGTCAATTGAAGCATCATGTAGCAAGTGTAATGCATCCCATCTCCCAAACCACTTCTTTATGTCTTACACCCATCCCGTGCTCAAGATCTTGCTTTATGCGTCTTTTGAACTTTTTTGCTTGCTTCCCATGCAATTGTAGGAAGTCGATGTGAGGGGTTTTGACGCATCTTTATCATGTACTCCACAACCCTTTCCATGTCCATAACCTCAATTGGAAGAGATCGCGACTCAAGAAGTAGGAGCATATATGGTGTTTGTGTCTTAACTTGGAGAAAGTTTGTAAGAAAACACTTTTGGACATTGTCAAAATCTTTCCAAGAAGACTTTGAGATGCTCCCGCCTCACACTTTAACTCCATAAAGAAGAACCGGTGTCACCAATGCATCAAAAAGATACTTCTTGAGAACCCAACACTTGATGTTTCCCGCATTAGACATGTTCTCAAATGCATAATATGCTCTCTTTTCCGCTTCCAAACAACGTATAGCACATTCATACCACTTGTGATTGGACGAAACCTCAAGGCCAAGGTACTTAAAGCTCTCAACAACTTCAAGTGTCTCATTGTTGTGCACAATGCATGGCTTCTCCTTATGGTTGGTTTTCACAAGCATAACCTTTGTTTGGATTCATTCACAATCAGCCCACTATGCAAGCAAAAGTTCCCAAGGACAACCATAAACTTTTGTGTATCTTCTAAAGTGTGTGCTAGAGGCATTACATCACCCGCATACAACAAAAGCATGATTACCGCATTGCAAATAATTACCTCTTCAATGCCTTCTTCTTTCATAAAGTCAAGTACCATTTGTTCCAATTGATCCATGCATAGACCAAAGAGAGTTGGTGACAACGAACATCCTTGTTTAACCCCAATAGTGCTTACAATTTTTTTGGAATTTCTCTTTCCATGCGCAATTGACAAATCATCTTCTCATAGATTCAAGAAACCGCAAGTATAAACTCACTTGGCACTTGGAGTTCTTCCATCCTTCTCCACAAATTGTTACATGGAATCATATCAAAGGCTTTCTTAAATTCTACAAAACAACAATACAATTGCTTACCTTTCAACCGGATTTCCTCCATGAGAGCACGAAGAGTGACAAGATGATCAATGGTGCTATGGCATCGACAAAAGCCCGCTTGTCCTTTTGCACACTTGTCACTCTCTTCAGCCCAATTACTCAATTTCATCTCCACTATGCACCCAAACAACTTTGCCATAAGAGATCCAATCATTATAGCTCGGTAGTTGTTTACATTCTTTACATCCCCTCTTTATGCAAAGACTTAACCCAATCAATACTCCAATCATAAGGCATACCATGTTGAAGTGCAAGGTTGAACAGACCACACATCCACTCATGGGTAAAATCTCCCATCCATTTGATCATCAATGGCTTGATACCTTGAAGATCCCCCGCTTTGCGAGTGGCCAACTTTTCAAGTCCACCACATACATCCTCAATAGTAAAAAAAGAGGGTATACATGGGAGTGAACCATAAAAAGGTATTATTTCAATATTTGCTTGCTCATATAATTGGCTACAATGTGTGTACATATCCACAAGACTCAAGTTACCAAAATTCTCAACCCGCTTGCCCCTCAGGTTTCTCCAAAATCTTCAATATGCATGTGCCTTTTCTTGGACTTGAAAAAGTTGTTGCTTTGTAGCTACACACTCTCACATCCAATGAATTGCTACTCAAGCAACCTTCCTTAAATGAAGAGAGCCATATCCTGCTAAAGAATCTTCACTGTTAGAATGCACTAAAATGACTCTTCAACCTTATATGTAATAATTATGAGTTCTATGCTACTTGCAACTAATTCATAAGCATGCACCCTAAGCAAGAATGTACATGACCAATAAATTTTAAGCTCTAATTTGTGAGAGAAGTGGATATTAATTGGTGTCAATGCTAAAAACAATAAATTTTTTTGGCATGCATGTGTAGAGCTTAGGGATGTGTAAATAGCAATTATGTTTCACACTTCATATATATACAACATCAGTCACTCTTTAGAAAAAGGTGGTGTTGTTATTGGGATTCATCACAAGTGTAGTGTTTTTTTTCTAGTATTGTGGAAGACCTTGATCATCACTAGGTTTCTCTTTCATTATGGGCCCCTTTTTATTTCTCCATATTTATGCTCGTAACTCTCTCTATGCATGCCAACCTTAGCCTCACCAAGAGTATTTGTCTTCTTTTGGTAGAACAAAGTCCAACTAGCCCCCAACACCAACACAAACTTGCAAATGGAGCGTCCATGTGCTCTTATTTATTGATTGAGTAGGTTTGAGTTGCCACTTTCAATGCATTCAAGATGGGCCAAAGTGGCGTAGCATGCAAAAGCTAACCCGATTTGATTCTCTCAAACCTACATAATGTTGTGACACACACCATAAAAGCATGAAATAGTAAACCATATTCGTGATGTACAAAGCATTTCCTTACATATGCAATTTTTAAACAATTATCCCCACTCTATTCTAATCTTATTGTAGAATTAGCTAGAACCTCACATTAATGTCAATACGAGGGACATGGTAGACATGGCTAAGGCATGAAGGTAACAAGAAATTTTCAAGCAATATCAATGAAATCTACAATCAGATATTTAAATGCAATCAAAATTGTAAAGGTGATACTCAAGACTAGGAACGCCAATCCTATGGTCTCAGAACCACCAATTACAAAAATGATATGAAACTCCAATCCTATTTTTAATTGTCAAAATCAATACTTAAGGTATCATATGGCTTAGGAATGTTGACATCTATTGAACACAACTAACAGTTTGAAAAAATCCTCAATCATGAGTTACGACACCAAATAGCTCATAGGAAGTCACAAACCAATTTGAGAAATAGTGTGATAGACTTACAATAACTTGAAGAGCCTTCACCTAGCAATGAGTAGCAATGCTGAAAATCAAAATGTGACAGCATATACAAAATAATTGAGTAGATAAAACGTTAGATACATAGAATCAAATTTTTATGTGTTGGAATTAGGGTTGCAGAGAAACACACACAGCTTGGAGAAGACGAAGGAAGCTCAAGGCACACAATGGAGAGTGTATTCCTTAGTGTGCAATGGAAAGATAGATAGCCCTAGAGTGATGGGCGTATATATAATGCACGGGGGAAAAAACCTCCTAAAGAGGGAAAAAATGCCCCGGCGGTCCTAGTGTGTTCACACACATCACTACCACATGTATATGGTAACAAATCCCCCCTGGAGTGATGCGGTGAACGAGAGCTGGCACATGAGTAAAGGGAAGTGCCATGCCCTGAGGACAGGATCAGTCCACAAAGGGGAGTAAGCCCAAAGCTTTGCGGAAAGCTTCAAGCTTCTCACGAGACAATGCCTTTGTGAAAAGATCTGCAAGGTTGTCCTGTGTTGGCACATAAGCCAAGCTGATCTCTCCTGCTGAGAGCCTCTCCCTGACATAGTGGTAATGCACCTCAATGTGCTTTGTGCGAGCATGAAAAACTGGGTTCCTCGCAACTGCCAATGCGCTCTGACTGTCAGTGTAGATAGTGTTGGCAGTGTCCTGTCCAACACCCAAGTCAGCCATGGTAAATGCTGCACCTGATGTGAAAACTGCCCGAAAATAGGAGAAATGGAGCGGGAACAACTTGTGCTATATAGCACAAACCGTAGAAGACTATAAGGCACCTGTTATGCAGAAAACGGCACTGACAGAAAATCTGCACAAAATGACGAAATAACCTGTGCAGTACTGCCCGTAGTGGAAACGGAGGCCGAAATGAGCCCAAATCAAAATTCTGAGCAGACCAAGCTCTTCGAGCTCCCCAAAATATTTGTCGACCTGCGAACGCTTGCCAAAGCTCACTGAAATCGGAGAAAGTGAGCAGGCGTGTGCTGGAGCAGCTGGCGACTAAGCCCGGGAGGACGTGACCTGCTCTGATACCAATTGTTGGAATTAGGGTTGCAGAGAAACACACACAGCTTGGAGAAGACGAAGGAAGCTCAAGGCACACAATGGAGAGTGTATTCCTTAGTGTGCAATGGAAAGATAGATAGCCCTAGAGTGATGGGCGTATATATAATGCACGGGGGAAAAAACCTCCTAAAGAGGGAAAAAATGCCCCGGCGGGCCTAGTGTGTTCACACACATCACTACCACATGTATATGGTAACATTATGCTCATTAAAGTTCTTCTCATTGATCAAAACTTGTCAAAATAGGTTACAAAAAATACCCTTATACTTTGGCCAAAGTTTGAGATTTGATCCTAGGCCCAAAATGGGTCAAGATTTGCAAAATGAATGATAGCAGACCAGTCTTCTGGAAACCAGCTAAGAAAAGGTCGCGTTACAGAAGACAATAATGTCATCTTTTAATAAAAAAATATACGAACATTCTATTTTCCTCATCTTTAGTCTAGTGATTAGCAAACATTCCTTTTTTACACGATTTTGATCCTCATGCAATTCTTTAGTTATACAGGGAAAAATCAAAGAGCACACACCTAGAGAAATGCTACTTAGGTACGAACCTTCTAGGTAGAAAGTAGGTGGAAACTCCTTGTGCGTGTTTGTACACAGTAATATAAGCACATATACCTACACATTTTAGCGCATAGTATGGTTTGGGACCGCCCAAACCTTATTGGATATTAACTTTAAACCCCAAAGTGATTAGAAATGGTGTGTAGTCGCGAGGCCAATATCGATCGTGTTGTCGTCTCGGTTTGCCATGCCATGTCACCTTCCACTCCACCAACTTTGGTGGGAGAGGAGAAAACTGTCATAAAATTTTAATTGTAAACAAAGTAAATGGAGCCCTCATAGGTTTATGGAGGGGATTATTAGTATCTTAATATAAGTTGATCCACTAGAGGCTTGTCTTTTCAAATTGAGATGATACCTTGATGGAGTGAAAATCTAATTCAGTATTGCCCATAAGCCAGATAACCTAGAAGACCAAAAGATTGCTCATGCAAAAGAAAGATTAAACCACCAAGGTACAATAGGTATATTAAGGTTATGTATAGAACCATTATGATTCCCACTATATTTGGAAGCAGCATATCAAGAAATAGGTGGTATACATCATGTTTGTCAACAAACCTACCTAAAACTAAAACGCCTTGTAGTGTTTTGGCCTAGCATGATGCGTGATATATATGTCTTTGTTATTTGATGTGACAAATGCAAAGCCAAACCACCATAGAACACGCTACATTATTTTAAATCACAATAGCCCCTCAATGGAGCCATTTTATAGTTGGTTACCCACGTGGCACTCCATTTCTAGAGTGTATGACCAAAATGAGGGAGAGAGAAATATTCAAAGAAGCGCAAATATTTGAGTTGATTGAGAATCAGTTGTACAAGTGATGTAAAAATAATCAACTCAGACTTTGTGTCTCTGAAGGCCAATACTTGCCCCTTCTTCAAGAGGCACATGCATGACAAGAAGGAGGCCATTTTTAAGGTGAAAAGATAACTAAAATTATAATGTGTGCTAGAATATGGTGGTCAACTCTTTTCATGGATGCTGACCCATATGTGAAAAGGTGTGATGAATGCCAAAGAACAAAAGTTCATATACACAGGGATGTAATGCCACTTACACCAATGATGGGAGAACCTACGTTGCAAAATGGGGCCTTGATTTTGTAGATCCTTTAGCACCACTAGATTATAAAACTCATGCTGAGTATATAATAGTGCCAAGAGATTATTTGACAAAGTGGCTAGAGGCTAAGGCTATTACAAAAAATGATATATGGACAACTGCATAGTTTTTGTATGAGAATGTTTTTACAAGATATGGTTTGCCAATTGAAATTGTAAGTGATAGAGGTACGCGTCCTGTAAATCAAGATATTAAATGTCTATTGGATGAATCTATGATGATCCATAGAAAATGTGCACCCTATCACCCACACGACAACGGTCGAGCCAAAAGCACAAACAAAGTTTTGTGTACTGTGTCAACAAAAATTGTGAATGAAAGTAGAATAGATAGGGATCAAAAGCTACACTTAGCCATTTGGGCGTATTGAGTAGCTTATGAGACGGTATTAGGGACAACTCCTTTTAACATTGTGCTTGGGCTTAATGCAATCTTACCTAATGAATTCTTGGTTCCAACTCTCAAAGTAGCCAAAGAATTTGAGTGAATGAGCTATGGATGGTCCACTTAAGCATATGCTCTAGAATGGCTTGATGAAAGAAGACCGAAAGCTCTTGTTGGCATTTACACACAAAAACAATGCATGAATGAGTTTCACAAAAAGCATGTTAGTACAAAAGAGTTTTAAATAGGTAATTTTGTGCTCATCTAAAGCAAAAACCAAAAAAATTGAAAAAGGCAAATTATGTGCTCGTCTCTACTTTGAAGTAAAAAACAAAAAAAAATGAAAAAGAGAGGTATGGTGCCATTTGTGATTCACTCCATATCATCCACTGGCACCATAAATTGTACAACATTAGATGGCAAGGAAATGCCTAATTGGAAAATAGAGAAAGATCCAACAAAAACAATGAAGAAGGATGATCAAGAGGAAGCAAAGATTCTAGTTTTGAAACTAAAACAACAATCAAAGACATATAGTCAAAGGATTTGATTTGACATAATCAAATCATTGAATATGATTTGGATGCAGATAATGTTGATATATGTGTTCAAGTTATAGATGGCACGGTTAGAATATATGACCTAGTGGATTCATGCTCAAATTTCATCGCCTATGAATTTTTTAAGACACTTAATGGCGTACATATGTACAAAGAAAAACTTCGATGCCAAGTCTCAATGGCACAAAAACCTATACTATGGGGTATGCAGACTTACCAAGTCATATCAATGGTTTGCTATGCACTCACAAGTATCTTGTCATCACCATCAAGGACAAGAATAACCGCACCCGAAGTATCAGTCTTTGGAGGTGGAGCCATCAAATCACTGGTGGAACCTCGATGCTGGACTAGAGGTTGTTGGGATTTTCTGTCTATAACCTGGCCGACTGTGAAAGGAGCCGCCACTTGCTCTACAGGGTAGAGGGTAGCACATGTCCGGTAGTGTACTGAGGATGTCGAGTGACATAGCCATGGCGGTGTGCACCAACAACACTGTCGTAGCAAGGAACGCTTTGCATGTGGGGCAATGGCGACGACTGAAACCACTTAGGATACTATTGACTGTAGTACTGAAGTGGAGGCTGTGTGTAGAATCCCATGAATTACTAAGAAGGACATGTTGCTGCAGTATGCATTTGTGGCCTGGACCTAGTCCAAATCCATACCCCACGCCCACCGGAGCCTGAGTCTGACCTGTTGCTGCAATCTCCATTGGTAGCCCGGATCCAGTCTATCCATATCCCATGCCAACCGGAGCCTGAGTCTGGGTAGACCTATTTCCATGTAGAAGCATTTCTCGAGATCCTTGTACCTATTCTTTAAGGTCTTCAATGATGTCTGACTTTATCTTAAAAGCTTGTTGCAATGTGAAAATCGTAGCATCCCGATCTGAGATAGCACTCTCGACGACCTTCAGAGATCCCTCCATAGATGCATATGTGATAGAGTGGCGCTCGTGCGTGGCAACTAACTGTTCCGCTCTGAGCTCTATGGTGGGGATAACATCTTGGAGTCTTGTAATATTTTCTTCAAAAGGTGTAGCAGAGAAGTAGAGTCGGCTATCCCTGAAGATGATACTGGAGGACTCTGAAGTGGCACAATTGGGGCGCTAGGAGTAGGTACCACTGGTGGAGTGTGAGTTGACATGGTTGCTACAGGTAGAGTCAGTGATATATTGGCATTAGTATGGGTGAATATTGGAGAAGCCGCCAACTTGTCATGAAGAGTGAAAGTAGACACTCGCCCATTAGAGCAAGGGGTGGAAGCAAACTGAGAGCGCCACGGAAGATGTGTCACCTTAGTCTGTTGGCTCTCAGAATATTGGAAAAGAGAGTAGAGACTTTGCTGTATCTTTTGCCACCTTAGCTTTGATCTTCTTTTTCTTAGTGATTTTAGGATTAGCTTGAATGTTTAGAGATTTCCTTTTCCCTTGTACACTTCGTGTATCCTCATCCACTTCGTCAGGGGTAACATGTATATTTATGAACCACGTTAAGAGAGGTGTTGCGAAACATTTGAAGCTGAACTACACAAACCTCACCTAAACTGTAATGATGAAAAAATAATATGGTGGAATCCACAGGGTTGGGTTTAGATCAAACAGTAAAGGCCGTCCCAATGTGGAAATGTAGTGGGCAATTCACATTGTCCCTTATCTTCTTTGGAATCTCTAACCAGAAAGTAGTACCTAAAGATTGCAAGGAGCTGTTTGTTTCTTTTGTAATCTGGGTGATCCGTACTAAGCATCTCCTGACATGCATGGATTGTGGAATCCTTGAAAAGCTAAGAGAAGGTTCGTGTAGCAAGCAGTGAGTTTGTGGCCCCTTACCTCGGGAAAATTCTTTAAAAGACCATGTATCATCTCAACAGGAATAGTAGTTGGTAGATCTCCATCAGCCAGTGTTGTGAGACCCAGAGTCTATAGTTGGCTGGGCCTTGGAGAGGATTTCTCTTAGAGATGGTCGAGGCAGATGCCAAAGAGAATTGTGTGCAATTTTTTGATGTAGCTGGCAGATTGATCTCATGAGTGATAAATTGATGATTGCTTTTCTTTTCACCCGCTTTCATATTTTGTCCCTTTGGAAGCGTCCGATTCAGAGGTAGCTTTAGAATCCAATCCTGAGTTTGGCGAGATCATGGGTACTAGTTTTTGAGTCATCCTCCTCCTCATCAGAACTCAGTGGCAGCGGTGGCTTCCTTATTAATCCGATCTTTATGGAATGTTTGCTGCTACCCGCCATGGAAAATGTAAAACTTCTGCCACGTGCAACTGATGTCTAAGAAGCCACACACTCGTTGAGGTTGTCCCCAAATTCAAAGAACAGAGAAACTTTCAGAGACTCAAAATTGCTAAGAAGAAGGTAGTCCCTCAACTGCATACATGTGTGTAAAGTACATATCCACAATTGCATACATGTTGGTAACTCTGCAATTTCTCTCTGCATATAGATTGGCAACTCCTCAATTTCTCCCTGTAGATAACTGTTTGTGTTTGTGCAAAGCAGAAGAAGGATAATCAAGGAGGACTCGAGGTCATTTGGGAGGGGAAGGGAGGGGCGAGGGATTGGTTAGGAGTGAGTGGGCCAGGTATGCGAATTGGGGAGGGCAGGGCGAGTTGGTGAGGTTCGGTGCGAATTGGGTAGAGAGGGGCAAGATGTTTGTAATTAGGGCTGCTTTGGAGGGGAAGCAAATTATTTAGGTAGTAGCGAATAAGGGAAGGAGGAGGGACGAATTTGGAAGGGGGGTGAATTGGGAAGGGGACAAATTGGGGGAGGGCGAATTGGGAAGGGGGAGGGGCGAGTTGTGAAGGGGAAGGGGCGAATAAATTAGGGTAGGGACGAGGGGAAGGAAGGGATGAATTGGTAAGGGGTAGGGGCAAGTTGGGTAGGAGCGAATTTTGCAGGGGGAAGGGGCGAGTTGGGAAGGGGGAGGGGCGAGTTGGGTAGGGGACTAATTTGGTAAGGGAGGAGGTGAGTTGGGGAGGGGGAAAATTTGGGAAGGGGAATTGGAGATTAGGTGCTTTCGGGGGTAGGGAGGGGCGAGGGAGAGTTAAGGGGTGAGGTGGCGTATGTAGGGGCAAAGGGAATTGGTTGCTAGAGAGGGGAGGTAGGGGGGCAGGGAAATTGTGTTGGGGCACTTGGCATTGGCAAGAAGAGATTTGCAATGCATGGATGTTGAGGCTATGTGCATAAAAAAATTTGATCACCTGCAATAGCTGTAATTGCAAACTAAACTAGGAGAACGAATGTGAAGAGAATCCAATAATCAGAGGAAAGGAAAGGCTGCATATCACCAAGAGATTGATTCAATTAACCCAATAGGAGAATGCTTAATGAACGAATATCCTTCGTGAATTAGACAAGCAGTAATCCATAAAAAACTAGAAACAAAAGATAGACATAGGCCGGAAGAACATTGTTTAAGGTGAGTAATCTAGAGAAAAAAAACTAGGGAATAGAAGATAGACATAGGCCGGAAGAACAGTGTTTAAGGTGAGGAAGGACTCTGAGAAGGAAAGTTATAGAAGTGAGCTAGCAGGTTGGTAGGACACACAACTTGGTCAGGACACAACGGGGAAGCACCGTGCCTTGCATGCTAAAGTAATTTAGTAGAAGAGACAACGACTTAAGGCTTATGGTGAAGGGTAGTAGCATTTAATCCTGGAGCCATTTACCAACGGAAAGGAAATATCTTCCAGAGTCACTAATTGTACTGCCCCTGTGGTAGAACCTTTTGTACTATGAATGGTCCTTGCCAAGCTGGGACCAACTTCTTTGCTTTTTCTGATACAGTAGCACCAATGACCCTGTCATTAATTTTGGCTTACGAAGATGGCGAGCATGCCATGCTTTACGACAAAGTTGCTCTGCTTGTAGTGCGCACAAAGCTAACGTGCGGCTTTCATCCAACATGGAGAGACGAGACAGATTGGTAGAGGCAAAATCTGCTGAGACACGGAGACTGCCCACCCTAGCGGCGGAGTTGAATTCAAAAGGAGCGATTGCTTCTAACCCAAAAGCCAGTTGAAAAGGAGTGTAGTTCGTAGTTGCTTTGTAGGAAGTGCGATACGCCCAAATAGTGCCGAGGATTGCTTGAGCCCAAGAAGCTGGATGCAGATGACAAGCTTTGCGAAGTAGAGCAATGAGAACTTTGTTGGTGCTCTCTGCCTGTCCATTTGCTCTGGGATAGTAAGAGCACGATTTGCGATGGAAGATTTTGTAGTTGTATAGCAGTGTGGTAATTAGATCATTGACAAAATGGATGCCCTTGTCATTGATAATCTTTAAGGGACACCCAAACCTGCAAAATATATTCTCGTACAAGAACTTTGCTACTGTAGAGCTATTGCAATCAGTCATAGCTAAAACCTCTGCCCATTTAGTGGCATAATCTGTAACCACAAGCAAACACTTCCTTTTACCTAGTTGGGTTGGCGGAGAAATTGGACCCACAAACATTAAACCCCATCTTTCAAATGGCAACAATGCCATGGATACCTGTAAGGGACGGTTTGATTGCTAACTAGGTTTAGGTGCACAGCACTGGCATACATCACCGACCTTCACATGAGCAATGGCATCTCGAAACACATAGGGCCACCATAAGCCACTATGTAGGATTTTTTGAGCTGTAACGTCAATGACTAGGATAATGGCCACCATTGGAACCGATGTGGGCATCCTCTAAAATAGACTCCACTTCATGGGGAGAGACACACCGACTCAGAACACCATCAGGTCAAGCCTTATAGAGCTGACCGCCAATCAAAGTGAATGGTCGAGATTTGAACAGTAACCTGCGTTTCTGCAATGGAGAAGCATTTTCTCGGAATCTACCAGTGGATAATAAGTATATAACATCACCATACCACTCTGGAGTTATATCGATTTGAAATAAACTGCTATCTGGAAAGTCATCCTCAATACTTGTAGCTTCCTCACCTGATTGGACGCGAGAGAGATGGTCGGCCATGCCATGGAGTTTGCCAGGACGGAGTACCACTTCGAAATCAAACTCTTGGAACAGAAGGAGCCATTGCCAGACCCTACCTGCAACTTGTAGCTTATTTGGCAGGTAACGACGGAGTATGATGATCAATAATAACTGTGAAGTGAACCCCTAATAAATAGTGACAAATTTTTTGAAGAGCATAAACGATGGCCAAACCTTCCCTCTCGGTAGTGCTGTAATTGCACCCAGCTTTTGTGAGCAACCTGCTTGCATAATGAACAAGACGATCAAGATTAAATTTCTTGCTAGACTGAGTGAGAACGGCTTTCGCAGCTGTCTGACTAGCATCAGTATGTACATGGAAAGTTAGAGACCAATCAGGGGCTACTAAAATCGGAGCTTGAGTCAGGTGCTTTTTTAGGTAAGGAAAGGCTTGAGCTTTAGCTGTGGACCACTGAAATAGTACAGTTGCACAGGTGAGACGGGTCAGGGGTTGGGCAATATCAGCATACATCCTAATGAATCGGCGATGATATCTTGTATGGCCTACAAAGATTTGAACACCTTTAGGATTGATGGGAGGAGGCAATCTGAATATAGCTACTATCTTCTCTGGGTCTGGCGCTAAGCCTTTAGCACATACCACATGGCCTAGCAATCTACCTTCAGTGACCAAAAAGTGACATTTGTTCGGATTGAGCTTCAACCGTGCCTCCCTGCACTTGAGGAAGAGATCTGGGTGAGGTGTTCCTCTAGATTCTCCACTGCTGTCGAACATTGAGCACTCGAGAAGGTTGAAAAATCGTCCATGAAGATGCGAAAATGATCCGTAAGCAAAGGACAAAGGATTAGGTATACCGTGTGATTGAAAGATGGCGGAGCATTTTTTAGCCCAAAAGACATTCTGGTGTAAATGAAAATGCCCCATGGAGTCACAAAAGCCATTTTGATGTGATCACCCGGATGGATGCCTAACTGATTGTAACCACTGAAGCCATCCATGAAACTGTATAGTACGTGCCCTGCCACATCTTCTGCCACATCTTCAAGCACACGCTCAATGAAGGGGGTGGGGAAACCATCTAGAATGGTTACCTTGTTTAGCGCGCGGTAGTCGACGCACATGCGGATTTTATTCGATTGCTTTTTAGATGCGATGACAATGGGTGATAGCCACTCAGAGTGCTCCACTGGCACAATGATACCTGCTTCTTGCATCTTTTCTAACTCTTTCTTGACAGCTTCGACATACTTAGGGTTGAGCTTGTAAGCCCGACCTTTGACTGGCTTAGCTCCTTCAACCAGAGGGATAGTATGGACACCCAGTCCTGGTGGGATTCCTTCCAAATCCTTATAAGACCAAGCAAAAAAATCTTTAAGGAGTGCATAAATGAGACTACCTGATCGAGAAGCACAGGATGATGCCATAACCAAGAGGCTAGGAGGATGTGCTGAGGGTCGTCAGGGTCCCCAAGTTGACTTCTCTGACTGGGTCCGATGGTGTCGTTGGTGAGGGTGCATCAGAGGATGAAGACTGAGCCACTTCTTGTAGCTTTGAAACATCATGGGCTGGGGTCTGATTTATGTGAAAATCAGCATACTCTTCCTGTAACCAACCTTGTGGTAGCTCCTCGAAGGGTAAATCCTCAGACACAACCGGGGCCTTGGCGCGGTTGAAGAATCGGGTACAGAGGAGGATAGGGGAAGATGTGAGGCGGTGGTGAACTCCTACAAAGGAGATTTCTTTCCCCTTCTGTGGTGGGGGGCTATAGGTTCACCAAGAATGATGGCTTCCAGCAAAAGGCCCACAGAAGTATGGTCCTGAGTGATTGTCTCATTTGCATCTGTAGGGAGTGGCTCACTGATTGCATCTAGAGGAGCAGGGATGGGTCGTCAAGCAAGGGTTGAGTAGATAGCACATAGCATGGTAGCGATGTGGTAGCCTCCAACCACTGGAGAAGATCTTTGTCGGACCCATCTGGTGTGGTAGGCTGCTCGATGTCGGGCTTGGACTCCATTGACAAAGAACTATGATGAGCTACTGGACCCATACCTCCTTCAAGTCGAACTGGTTGCCTGGCTCCATCCACATGGTGTCGTTGCCCCAATCGCGAAGTGCCTTTGTGTGCCACAACCAGGGTCTACCAATGAGCACGGGAAAACCTCCCTCAACCTGGGGAAGATGGACCACAACAAAATTCAAGTTGAAAGTGAAGTCTTGTACCTGCATAGGCACCTTGTCTACTATGCCCACTGGGTAGTCTGTCCTTTGGTTAGCCAATGTAATTGTGAAGGGGGCAAGGCGGGTAGGCTGCAATCCTAAACGCCAACATAGTGAACTCTGGCATCAGATTGATGCCAGATCCACCATTGACGATGACATCGGAGAATTTACGCCCCTGAATTGATATAGTGAGACGAGGACTCTTGTTATAGGTGAGGGGGGTGGCGGGATAGGATATAATGTAGGACTTTGAGGGCTGAACACGGAGGTGCCCACCACTAGAGACTCAATTACTGTAAGAGTTAAAGAGTGTCACTCTTAGATTTGCATCGAGGCGGAGCATGTCAAAGTGACACTTGTGGAAAGGTGTTCTTCAAGATGGCTTCTGCTGTTGGTCCGGTCTGGGCTCCATCTGGGAATTTGATATGTTGCAAATCAGCCACAGCTTCCAAAAAGGCCCCATCAATATTAGTTTGCATAGAGGAAGGGCGCCCTTTAGTACTAGTGAATTGCCCATCAGTTGGGCCAGTTGTACTAGGAGGGGAAAGTGAGGCTGGACGAAGTGGATCTTTTGGCAGGCTGAGACCAAGAGCTGTTCTTTGTGCCTGAGTGAGTACGCAACAGGCTCCTCCACTTGCTGTGACCTACCCTTGGGGGTAACCACATGAGTAGCCGGGGACGACTGAGGGATAGCGCTTATTGCTATCAGGTTGAGAATCGGAAATGTAAACTCTTGTTGGCTTTGACTTGGGCCGGAAGACGTGGATGCGCTTTGCTTGGGACAATCCTTACTGTAGTGGTCCTTTGACTCAGGGCAGTGACGGTAGGGAGGGGACCCTTCTTCGGGTAAAGGACACTTAGTTTGATAATGCCCATATTCTCCGCATCTGTAGCATAAAATGGGCTGATTTGATGGACGAAATGGGGGATGAGGTGGCCTCTATTCCTGCTGTAGAGAGATGGAGGCTAAAGTGTAGAAGCTCTGAGGAGCCGAGGGAACATTGGCATGATCAGATTTGTGAGGCAAAAAAGTGCTTGTCATACCTAGCATAGGAGGGGTATTTAACAATGGTGGCATGTGGTTTGGATGACCATAGGTAGAGAGCATGTTGGATGCAGGTGCTAGCCCTTGTTGTGAAGAGTAGGACCAAGACTTTGCTATATTTGTCGCAATCCTTTGAGGTAGTAGCAATCCTTATCCTCATGTCCCGCCTTTTCACAGAAATGGCAATAAGCTCGAAGGGTTTCAGGTGCACGGTGCCCTGGAGAGCGGCATGAGCTATACCAAACCAGAGCTTTAGCCTCCTGTTGACTTGAGCTCGTCTAACTCGCGCTTGATATGTTCCAACGCCTTGTGATGTGGAGGCTTTTTTTGTCTAAGTGAGAAGGACCTCTCGTCTTGAAGAGGCCGTTGTAGCTTTAGGGCTTCTAGTTCCCTACGTAAGGAAGTTAAGGGGTCAGATGGACTTTCCAAGAGTACAAAGGCAGACTCTACTTGAGGAGAGTCAGTGAACACCCTTCTTGTTCCCTCTATCCTAGTAGCAACAGCAACAAACTCCTCAAGAGTGGCTTCAGATCGGAGATTTTCTTTGAGTTTTTGTTGAGAGAACTTAGGAAGAGCCTTCTCTACCCATTTCTTCACCATAAATTCACCTGGTTGCTGGGTAAGCTTAGAGACCAAAGACTTTGTTCTGGTCATGACTTCTGCGAAAGTCTCATTGGGCTGGAGAATTAGATTGGCCAGCTCATCCAGAACATTTTCTTGGAAGTCCCCTGGTCTGAAGGCTTTATAGAGCTCTTGTCTTAATGTAGCCCAAGTCGCAAAATGGTTCTCAGCAAACTGACTATACCATTTATCTGCTAAGCCATCCAATGTTGATAAGAAGAGCACTAGGTAAGCGTCTTCTTTGTTGAGCCCACTCTGGCTAGACCTGGACGAGACCAGGTTGGACCTGGACGAGAGACTAGACCTGGACGAGACCAGGCTGGACCTGGACGAGTGATTAGACCAAGCTGGCAGAGGGAAGGAAGCTGGATGAGACCAGACTAGATCAAAATCTCAGACAAACACAGACGAGTGCCTAATCTTAATCAGCTAGCTCCTCGACCCGTAGGCGTAACGGAGTGAGACTTCAGTTGATGTCCCACCGGGCGTGCCAAAAATGAGAGCACCTGTAGCAGGGAAAAGGTGTCGTGCTCTCTAGAGTGGGTGCTCCTTAGTGCAGTATGCATGAAACCTCACTCTAACACAAGAAACATCACACAAGAACATGACTCAAACACAGAAGCGAAATATGACTCAAAACACGATACGACTCAAAACAAAACTGCAGACTCAACTCAATGGAACTCAACAAGCTCAAAGAACCATACAACTGGCTGGCAGCACACACACCTCCAAGCTCAAGACTCAAGGTACAATGGGGGTGTCGAGGCTCCAATGTGCAGGGAGGGTCCTAGTGGCATGAGAACTCTAGACTCAAGGACTCAAGACTAGACGCTAAACCATACAAAAGTAGCTAAAAACCCCAAACAACTACGGATATATACAAACATGAAGAGCCACCAATGGCTGCAAAATATCCACTCCAGCTAAGCCTATCTCTCAACTGTGAGGTGGTGCGCTTGCCACGGTGTCGACTGGACCACCACCCATATCCCTGCCATGTGTCACAGTCACTGACCCGGCAAGAGAGTCCGTCCAGTGTGAAATCCGGGCCAATTGTCCCGTGCCCGTGACACTGTAACCCTACTACAAGACCAAACTTGTACATCGAATTATGTGAAAATTTACCACGAGTATAGTAGTCTCAGCTTAAGGATCAAGCCCCTATGCTCATAAGTCAGTTTGGACCTTGTCCAAATGACTCGACTCCCTCAGCAATAAGCCCACTTTTTGCAAGTGGCTTGAATGAATCAAAACTTCACAGGTAGCTTCTCTAGGACCTAACAAGACAATGTAGGTAGGTGGCTAACAAGATCAATTCCCAAAAGTCATCCCATAAATGGCAAATACTTTTCAGAGCCAAAACTGTACAAATCGTCAAACACATGCAACCAACATGGATCCGCACCTTCTACATGATATGGACAACATTTCCATAATACCAAAATGGTAAAGTCACTTCAACTATGGGCTTAGACCAAGAGAGGGCTCCCAAAGCTCTAAGAAAATGTCAAAATTGCAAAAAACAACCCTAATGAAGACGGAAACGGACCAAGGTAATCCCAAAAGCTCAATTGTGTCACAATGAGGCTTTTGGATGGTTATGGATCGATTTGGATGATCCTAAGGTTCAGAACATAAAAAGCGGGCGGAAACAAAGTAAAAAATGGAAACCGGGGCAAGAAGGCTCAACAGAGGTCAAAGACCCCAAGGGAGTATATGAACATGTGTGATAGGTGTGAAATGCATTGCATGTCTAATTTTGCAGGTCATGACAATATATTCATGATTATTGTCAGCTAAGCTAAGAAGAGGCAAAGCTTATAGCCATATTCTCTAGAGCCTATCCATCACTTTAGTCTAAGCCAGATTTGTGTTTGAGCCATACCCCATCCTAACTATAGGTTTAGTCAAAAGTCGAAGGAAAAAGTGAGTGGTAGACCCATCCTTACATGATAAATTCAACTCACAGGGCTAGACATGCTTATTTTAAGGTGGTTTATCGTGTTATAAGGTCAGACTTGTCAAAATGTGCATCATCTCTCCCTGTGATCAGAGACGGAGATGCATTATATATGTCAGTGCATATTGTTTAACAAGATACGGGGTCGCTTCCACTCTCTATTCAGAGAAGGCTTCGGACCCTTCTCTAGAGTCTCTATTTGGACTGCGAGTTACACAGACACATAGATAGTTTACTGCGGAGATGGAGAGAGACAATACAAAGATAGATTACTCATTTTTTCACACTAGACACGGGACAGATAACCACTGCAAAGCTCAGCTCATACTCACACTTGCGGTACTGTCATCGACTAACATCGACTAAGCATTGGAGCTAGGGAGATCGAGACACCTACAATCGAGGAGAGGAGTTTCACAACATCAACGAAGACTACAACAAAGGATTTGAGCCATAGTATCTCGACATCCAAAGTACATATGAGGATGGATTCATCACCCATTTTCACCCTCTTGTATTGGGCACACAATTGTATCAATGATCACACATATCCAACATAGCTCTACTTCTAGATTCATTTCAGTATCTCTTTTATGTACCCAGACATGGTATCAGATTCAGAGGTTTGTGACGTTGGTCTCATAGATCATTTTGTCCTTTTGAAGACATAATACATCATTTCATTTCTTTCTCTCTCTCTCTCTCTCACACACACACACACACACACACACAGGACGTGGACATGTTTATGTGAATTACATCACTTTTTTTAGTGCCTACGTGTCTTCTCAAGCAAGCCTCCAGAATGCTATGGTGAGGAGCAAGGATGTGAAAATAAAACAGAGAATCACTTAGAGAATGTGAGAGAAGCTGACATGGAGCATACGTGAAGAGCGCCAAAGTTGTACACACTGCCTTTGGTGGGGACAACTTCCAAGCAGGCTAGGACAATGTGGCACTATCTCTTTATGAAAGCACGCGTTGATCTGATATCAGCATTTAAAGCTCTGCATCAAGGCCTAATTCCCTGTTCCTTGATTTGGTTTTTCTTACTACTCACTGCTCAAGCTTTGAGGGTCGACTTTGATTTTGCTTGCAGGACTAGATTTGATGTTTCACTTTGAGAAGAGACAAGAGTTTGAGCTCAAAGGATTTCTTTCATGTCTGTCAATCATTTCATGCTACTTTGAATGAAAACGATTACTTTCACGAAGACTTTGAACAAAATACTTAAACCCTGGAGTTCAGTCGTCAAGGTCCTGGGTCGGGGGGCAGCACTTGTGAGCCCTGCATCTGCTGTCCTTTCTGGTCCGGAATTTTCACTGCAGCCGTCAGATGCACACCACGTCAGCATCCAGAATACGCAGCCTGAGGCTCCAATCGCTTGCTGGCATGTCAGCGGTGAGAATGGGCTCAGGTGTTGACACCTCAGCACTCATAATCCAAACCCTCAAACTCAGGTATTGCTGACTGGTCAGCGCATGTAAAGCAGGCCTACTGTCGGATGTTGTTGCTGTCAGAGCTCCACTGTCGGCCCCCCTCCCCCAAGACCATTGACGGCCGGGAATGGTCGCCTACTGACCATTCCCGTAATCAGGGCTCCCGGCCTCCGCCGGTCGCCCATGATTAACGGGAATGGTCAGTAGGCGACCATTCCCTACACCTTCCAAATTTCTAGGTGTCTAGAAAGGAATCTATGACTACCCTTCTGTTCTCAAATTCTTTGCATCATTTGGATCTTTGGTGAAAGTTCTTTCTCTGAATTTCCTGATTTTCCTTTACTTCCTCCTAACCTTAAACACATAAACAAAGGAAACACATGCATAGGCATTTCAAACAGAGTAAGAACATACAGCTGGCACTTGATATTGATACATCAATCACTTAGCACAACTTTTGTGCAATACTTTTTTCGTCAATAGGTGTAGGAGCTAATGTTGATGCCATGTATCCAAAAAACAACCCAAATATTAGTAACTTGAAACAGGGTACAATTGTGCTCTTACTCTTTACCACCTGCATCATTTTTTACAGCACGGGTGGGTTCTCAATAAGAAATGAGCAACCAAGGGTGCATGTAATTGAATTACAATTCTAAATGGGTTTTAATACAAGACCTACAAAATCCTTTAGAGACACATATCATTATATCCAGCCAATTTGGCTGTGTAGTCTTAATAACACACGTTATTTAACTGTTTTAGATCTGTCACCACATTCACCACCGACCAACATCCAAGAGAAGCCTTTCGACTAGAACAACTTTATGATTTTTGCAAATAGACTTCATGTTGCTTGCAAAGTTTCAACGTGGCCCATACATTTGTACCTAAATCATGATCTTCAAAAATATGTGAAATGTTTAACATTCTTTTCAAGCCACGAAAATGGCATTTGATCACTCAATGTAATGATAAGAAGTGGCTAAAAAAGTCCTAAGAGGTTTTTCCAAGACAACATATTAAGATAGTCCTCAGAACAACAACTCCAGAAAGGTGTTATTGGCAGCACTATTCTCAAATTGTACAAACGTTATAGCCACAAAGTGGATTGTGTTCGCAACGCAGTGCAGTTTAGAAATACACCACATCCACCCACTAGAAATAGAACTTCTCAACCTCATTGCTCATTACAGGATGTTAATGCTTTGTGGGTATACATTCATTCGAGAAGACATTAACTCTCAATTTCGTGCACTAAACGGATGCACTCATAACGATTAGTCATCAAAGTTTTTTTTCTTTCTTTGACTGCGCATACCACAGAAAACCGCACAAAAACTGCTTTGCCGTTGACAGCAAAGGAAGACCAGAAAATTAGGTTGTCTTGAACTGAAAAAAGTGGCCACCTGTGTGTCATGAAGACCGCAAAATCCCTTGATTGATAACTTAACTTCCTTTTTTGCACCTTGATGACCAGCCCACTTTTGGACCTCAAAAGGTGTCACAATATAGACTTTTACTTCAAGTCACTGAAAACAATGGGCATGCCCAAGTTTGAGACAGGTCACACAATTACAAGACAAAAACATTCAACCTTGTAAGAGTTCCCTTCAGCAGAATCACCTGTCAACTGCTGGGTAAGGAACCACATTTCCAATGTCACTAATTTCCTTCTCTGGCTCGCAAACGTCCATGTCCTTCAATAAAGGCAGAGGAATCATGCAGCATCTTTTTAGCACGCCAGTATATACTACCAGCTGCATCAGGATTACCAGCCTTTTCATAAAACAATCTTTTCAGTACACAGTTAATCTTTGTTAAGAAGCGAAGTTTCCATTCAACTCAACTTACCATCATTTCTAAAGAGCAATAGTCTAGCCATAATTTTGCATTTTGCGGGTGCTTGCTTAGAGCACACTCAAACAATCTTCTGACACATTTTGGTGCATCTTTACATCCCATCGCTGCCATTTGGCATTCCACATTAATGCAGTGTTTGTAAACAAGCATACTTATGTGAGGAAGAGCCAACATCCTGAAAAACACTTCTGCACTTAAATAGTGAAAAAGCAACATGACTCAATTAAAAGAACTTTCTAAATTGCTTGATTCTATTTATGACCACAGAACCACCTCTGTTCAGCAACATCTCTGAGATGTCTTTGCCTAGCAGATATTGAAATTTTAAAACATCAATTTGTTCAGTCTCAAGGACCCCAAGTTTACCCTTACCTGAGACGATCGTTGCTAATAGTTCACAGGTTTGAAGGAGACTTAACCCAACAAACATTTATTCGTGAGACAATGAGTTTAAGATGTCTCTTATCTCTTACCTGTCATAAACACTTCGAGTATGTTTGATATCTTGGTTGCAAAATGACCAATCAATCAAAGAGCACGCCAGCAATGCAGAAGTTTGATCTTCAGAACTAGCTAATTTGTTGAGCATTATGTCTACAATGAGATCGTAGATGATAATTTGCCCTCCAGAATACTCTAGCACCTGAAGGCATCATGTGAACCTTGAATTTGCATCTCTCTCTCTCTCTCTCTCTCTCTCTCTCTCTCTCTCTCTCTCTCATTTCATTGGGGCTTTGACCCTTTGCATTACATAAAATCGATCATCGCTCCATAAACAATCTCTCTCTCTCTCTCTCTCTCTCTCTCTCTCTCTCTCTCTCATTCATTTCATACCCTTTGCATTACATAAAATCGACCATCTCTCCATAAACAATCTCTCTCTCTCTCTCTCTCTCTCTCTCTCTCTCTCTCTCTCTCATTTCATTGGGGCTTTGACCCTTTGCATTACATAAAATTGACCATCGGTCCATAAACAAGAAATATGGGAAAAACCTTGATGAAGGTACAACGAGAACATGGGGAAAAATCCCATAACAAACTAATCAAGCCAACAAAAATCTGCCCAAAGCTCTGTCCGCCTCAAGCGATGTAGCAAAAACCACTGAATCTAGTGTTGTTTATTTGACAGATACACATCATCTGTTGCGTAAACCTCCTACAACACCCCTTCCACTCAAAAGTGATGGAATCTGGAAAGACAAAGGAAGGGGTGGTGGCCACCTTAATGGATGGCACACATGTTTGAAGCTGCACTGAGCGTATAAAAGGTATGTTGAAGATAGAACCCATCTGCCTCACCATATCTAGCAGCCACAACTGTACAGGTAGCTATGGGAAAGCTATTTCTATTGGAAACTTCGGAATGTGACATCTGTTCTCAAAAGCAGCTAGTGAAAAATCCTTGTACCACGGATGTAGAAAGACTGATCTGTCCCCAAAGCCGAGAGGAGTGCGGCTGATGACCCTAGTCGCAAGTTCTTTTGAAGAGAAAATAGCAATGAAAGTGCCTCTACTGAGTAAGATGATTTCCTCCACTTTGCCTTCACCCGGACCAGCTAGAGTGCACGAGAGCCACTCTCAGATGTTGACACAAGCATAGGAACACCCTACCAAGCGGCCAACAGCCCCTCGTTGAGAGAGAATGTTAATATGATCACCAATCTTGCGTTGTAGATCTTCATGAATAACTAGAGATAGTGCCATAATACTTCAGAGAGAGCCGATGAAAAAAGTAAAACCCACAGGCCGAAACCTTTTACCTAACCTTCCTCACTTCTCAACCAAAACCAGCCTCAGCGAAAGAGACAAAAATAAGGCGGAAGCAGCCTTACTCTCCAACCACTGAAAAGCCACAAACTTCTGAGCGGGCAAGGGCTGACTTGCAGGCTATAAGAGAGCAGCCCCCCTCTCACTTGAAAGGTTGGCAGTGCACCTACACCCCCCCCCCCCCAAATGTGAATGGAGCTCTCCATTGAAGCTTGAGAACAGCCCTTTGGACATATGTGGTAGCTTTGAGCTTCCATAGTCTGCTCTCACAGCCACAGCCACGTTCTCTAGAAGTTTTGTCGTGAAAAGTTGCAGCCTATGCTCTCTTTCTAAAGTGTAGTGGCTGTAAATTCTCTGTTTTCAGCCACTGATCACCTCTATTAGGGTGAATTTCAGCAAAGCATTCATAGAATCTCATTCTTCTCTGCCTACCCTATGTATACGCAAAGTTTGGTGCACTTCCATTAGGGAAAAGGCCCCCATTTCGGCATTAGAACGTGCATAGGTAACAATTTCAGGTTATGTGCAAAAAATTACAGCAAGCATATGTGTGCGCATTTTGTGTGTTTCTCCCTTGTGTTTATTGCAAGAATGACTAAGTATGAAGGTGACCAATTAGCGGAAGATAGACTCTCTTAATTGAGAGCTTCTGAGAAGGTTTGAGGAAGATAGACTCTCGCTTACGAGAGTTTCCAAAATCAGGGGAAATCTCCTTAACAGTTAGAGGGTAGTTCTCTCTCTCTCTCTCAGTCAGAAGCAGCAAAACAACAAAGAAAGAATAGAGGATGGGCGTTAGCTCCGTTCCTGTGCTTGTAAAGATTCTCCCTCAGTAATAAAGATATTCTCTTTATTTGGGGGGGGGGGGGTGGGATCAGCCCATCTTCTGGTCCCCAGCGATGAGCTTTCTCTCTCTCTCCCCAATTCTCTTGAGTATATAAATTGCATTTAAAAGTCAGTTTACGCTTCCGTCTTTTGTGACAACAGCCAAGAGCTCCTTCTCGCAAATCTGTGCAACCCATTCTGGTCTACAAAACATTGTGCTCTCATAGGCTACAACATGGCTTTCATGCATCAAGACAGCTCCCAGACTATGGCCACAAGCATCACAGTATACCTCAAATGGCTTTTGCAAGTCAAGCCTTGAGAGTCTTGAAGGCTGCAATCTCAGATAGTCCCCAAGTAAAAGGGACTCCTTCCTGTGTCAAAGCATGTAGAGGAGAAGAAATCTCCGCAAAATTTCGAATAAACAGCCGATAGTAAGAACACAAGCCAAGAAAACTGGCCAAGTTCTTCAAATCTGGCCGATCTCTGATAGTCTCAACCTTGGCCGGATCCATTTTGACACCCTCCGCAGAGACTATGTGTCCCAAAGAGTGAATCTCTGGTAAGAAAAACTCACTTTTCTCTCCATTCACCACCAACTGATGTTGCCTTAGTGCCTGAAACACCTGAAGCAAACGTTGTCTATGCTCTGCCTCATTCTTGGAGAATACGATGATGTCGTCGAAAAAGGTGCCCATGAATTACCTATACTCTCAAAAAATCATGTCCATCATTCTATTAAATGTTGCTAGAGCATTAGTTAGACCAAAAGGCCTCACCAAATACTCGTACAAACCAAAGGACATCCTAAATGCGGTCTTCTATACATCTCCAGGAGCAATCCTAATCTGATGATAGCCACTTTTCAAGTCAATTCTACTAAAACAAGTGAAACCGTGTAACCTTTCCAGTATATCATCAATCCTAGGTATCGGGAATCTGTTCTTCATGGTGACTTGTTAGGGCACTTGGCTAAAACATGCCCATGTTCGCCACAACCGTAACATTTACCCTCCTTGAAGTATTCGGCCCATTGCTCTGCCGACAGTCGAGGACCTGAAGGTCTCTTCTTTTGTTGTTTGCCCTCCTCTTGTTACTGTTGTTCATGTCTTGTCCAATCCAAGCTGACTAATCTATTTGTGGGGTACATAAGAGTGCCCCCATGCATTGCAAACCCTTGCTTTGCATGTCCCATCAACTATTGCATGGACTCTGGACTTCTGCAACAAACAATAGTTTGGTATCTCTTTAGGTAGACCATAACAAAATCGCTCTATTTGCTGCTTGAATGTAATTTTCTTGAAAGAAGAGGGTGGTAAGAAAGCATCCCAAAATATCTGGTAATAAGTATCCAGGGCGTTTTCCTTGCCACTTGGTCATCCTCAGATGATTCCAAGCCGTGATCACATCACGTTCATATTCTTGAGTGAGCCATGAGGAAGTAAACGCTCTTTTAAACTGAAGCCACTTTGTTGGTGCCTCCTGAGTCCCTCCGTAGAGGCAAGGTGGACCACCAAGTCTTTGCATTCCCCTTGAGTAAGCAATATCAAATTGTTGAATGAAAGCGAGGGCTCTGTGGGTATCCTTGAAGCCATAAAAAGTGTCAAACTTTATTGCTTTCCCGCCCTCCTTAAAATCCTTGGGTTTCTTCTTCCTATCCTCGAGAAAATCATACTGGTTGGCTCTGTAAAATTGCTTCCTCTTTGGAAACATCGGCTCATTAAACTCTGAAATGTTCGAGGAAGAGGAATCCTCGTCTGAACTATCAAAGTACGTTCTGGATCTTCTATGGGACCGACTCATCTTTGCCTTCTTCTTGCCTCAGCTGATGTCTCTGGATCTTTGTCCTCTTCTTGCCCTTTCTTTCCTCGTCATTGGAATTGGAGGTCAAAGAACTCTCAGAGTTATCAAAAAAAGAAGAGGACGACCTGAAATCATCCTTAAATCAAACTCGTTTCTTTGCCTTCTTGGCATTTTCAAAAGTTTTTTGACCCAAGTAGCCTGGATGTTCTGTTGCTCGACTTTGCCTTCCGGGCAACTTCTTGGTCTTCATGAGTCTGCTGTCTTGTCGTTCTACCGCTTCTTCAAACTCATCCTCTGAATACACCGCCTAGTCAAGAGACCTAAGCGTAGTCAACTTCTTCAGTGCCTCGGACCGAAGCATCTGTTGGGCACAAGCTTCAACTTGCTGTTGCCACAGTATCTCCATCCTTTCGTGGTTGATAGGAGGAGATGGCCCATACTGCTCTGAAACTTTAGAGGATGGACAATGTCCACTAGAATCTTCATTGTTCTCGCCCACGCTAGAACAGTCGCATGCCACAGTTTCATCTTGGCGGTATTTCTCGACTAAATTCATGCTGTTGAGTAAAGGGATCGCATTCTTCGTAAAGGAAGAATCAATTGAGCTCTAATACCACTATAACAGACTCGGTCACTCCAAGTCGAGAATCTACCACAACATGCGAAAAAACTGAAAGAACTAAATAAAACTGAGAGAGAGACGACACGGCACGGCGAAGTTCCGCGCCCAAAGAGATTGGCCCCAAAGAGTGGCACCCCTTTCAGTATATCTTTATTATTAATGCTTCACAAAGTACAATGTGTGAGGGTCCTCGTCTCAGCAGTGCTCCCAAGCTTATTTGCCCGAGATTGAGGCCCTGACACTTTTTTAATAGGCCATGGGCATTCCAAAAGCAGTGTACATGAAAATCTTCATGTCTAAAAGAATATGGTTCCCAAAAGCTAGCCAGCGCAAATTGCGGAGAAGTCGAAGAAGCTCTCTCTCTCTCTCTCTCACACACACACATACACACACACACACATCAATGATACAGAAAGCCAAGAGAGCAAGCCAAAACAAAAAAGAAGACCTCTCTGTTCAAGAAAGCCTAACGTAGGACACACAAGAGAAAATCTTATGGGGCCAGCTCCTACGAAGGGTAGCAATTACGAGGGATGCGGCGGTCCAATTTGTAGGGCAAAGGTCGGGGCAATACTTGGAAGCAGTGCACCGACTGAATTGATGTGGGGCTGGTGCTGAGTTGTCGCAAAGCACGCTGAAGGTGGCGCTGTGGAGCCAGGAAGTGTCGCAAGCAAGGGCAGGTGCGAGCAAGGCAGCAGCAGGCATAGGTAACTCAGCCGGTGCGTGCAGCAAAAACAGCAAAGGTCACGAAAGGCATCTTGACAGGCAGCTCGCAAGGCAGCGTGCAGGTCTGAAGGTCAACGTGCAGAGCTCAAGAAACCCTAAACAGGCGGCAGGCTCTTGGGCGAACCCTAAATCAGGCGCCAGATTCCAGTTGGACAGTTTCGTTACTCTCTTCCCCTCCTCGCGCTCCATCAGCCCCCTGCAGTCCTTCCCCATGCAGTCATCAAAACCTGCAGAAATTCGGAGAATTCAGAAGCACAGAATTTCAGCAGAAATTCAGAAATTCAATGCAGAAATTTTCAGATTTTGCAGAAGTTTCAGAGTTCTCAGAGCTGCAGAGAGTATAGATAGGTGTGGAATAAACATGTGTGCATGATGTGGGTTCAGAGATTGTCGACAAATGTGGCATAAAAATGTATGCATAATGTGGAAATAACTATCTACATAGTGTGTCTCTCAATCTCTTCCTCCCTCTACCTTTTCGTCTCCTATTGCGGTGCTCAAGCATGAAGAAGCAAATTGACAAGGACGACCCTTTAGAGCAGGCCATTCAAAAATGCAAAGAAGAAATGTGCGAGACCATCAACAAGATTAATCGCAACCTGCTAGGCACAATAAAGACACTTGAAGAACTAGTGTCGGCTCAAGAAAGCAAGATAAACACACTCGAAGATCGTATGACGGCCCAAGATGAAGAGATTACGCTACTCAAGGAGCTTGCAGAGGTGCGATCGCGAAACACACTTGAAGAGGGAGAACTTCAACCCTCAATAATTGAAGAACTTAACAGGATCAAAGAGCAAGTGCGGGCCATCAAAGAGGGGGAGGAGCAATAAACAGAAATGACAACCTCCTGGGGGGATGTTATCACAAAGACTCAACCAAAAGTGGACGAGGCTGAGAAATGGATCAAGGTTGCAAAGAAACGAAAAGGTAAGGAAACAACCTCCACACCCACCATCATTAACTTGACACTAGAAGAGGAGCAAAGGAGAGGGGTGTGTGCCTTACATGTGAGAAATTGTGGCCTTAAAAGACAAATATAATGTGGACTATGATGGGGGTTAATGAGTTGACGCATACGAGAGCTTGGAGTTAGTGCCTTGCTTTGCATCTCTAGATCAATTATCCCCAATCCTCCCTCCTCTTTAGGCAAAATGATTGTGTCCCAATGGACTCGTGGTCGAGTGTCAGTAGAGCCATCCATGCCACCCCACGTAGCCAAGTGAAATTATCCTGTGCACCCAGTGACGATCTTCATCTAGTCCTACCAGGAAAGACAAAAGACTTGTGACAATTTATGAGAACACCACTAGCCATGCAGAACAATTACCTCATCCGGTTCCTATACAAAAAGCTCTTGCCAAACGTGCATAAAACCCCTAGAACTGTATGTCACCAGCGTGTGACTACTATCTATCCTTTTTGTTGATTTCTTTCTTATTATCTATTTACTTTCACTTTTTGGAAACACCCCTCGGGAAATCTAATTGCCCTGCATTGCATAGCTAGTGTGGAACTGTCCAAAGGGAGTCCAGGCCTGAGGGCAAGAGAGCACTAAGGTTGGACAAGGACTATGGTTAGCCAAGTGGGGTCATTGACTAGCCAAAGTGGAATCCTTTGCTACAGAGGCTACATTTCAGTTCTGGAAGTGGCCGCAGTGTACAAAGAGGGTCGGATGACCTAGAAAGATACAATGGCAGCATCTCCTAAAATTTAGGGAACTGCTATTTTGGGACCTGAAAATGTGTTGACGTCATTACCTCCGGAATGACAAGGGGAACATTTTCTTACTCTGCCGTGAAGTCAACTGGGCAACCGGTTGGGATATTTTTAGACGACAACTCTAAAACGGGAAAATGCTTATAAATGTGCCAAGTGGCACATTCTGGTGCAGTTTCTAATGCAAGAGAGAGTTGGCGCTGAATTTTAAGCTGGGAGAGGCTCATTTGCAGCTTTGGTCACAGGTTAAGAGCTATGGAGTGCTTGCTTTCCCTCTTATGCACAGTGCGGTGCCAGGAGTGATGCCTTGCACGCTACGCACTGCCCTCTCTCTCCCCTTTGGCAGTATGTTATGCCCCTCTAGTGGGCTCTTCATTTGACCAATGTACAGTTGTGTGGGTTCATGCGCGATTGCCGAGGCAAGAGCCTCTTGCACAGGTACTGGATTAGCTAGCGGCTAATCCCCCGCAGGTACAGGTGAATTCGGAGAGGTTTCACGCCAGAAATCTCGTCCGATTCAAAGGGCAAGTAGCCCTATAGGTGCGGGAGCTCGAGGACTTGCTACGGATGCGACCGGCACGCGAAATGGAGCCCGAAACAGTAAAATTACAGCCTGCTGTGTATTTTTGCAGGTTTAGGATTTTGGCCCTAAACGGACCCTAATACCCCCAGGAGGTTCGGGGACGCAAGGGGACCGCTGTACAAGCGATCTGGCGCATTTTCAGGGCTGAAAACAGAGAATTCAACGTGCTGCAGATTCTCGCCAGGTTTTGCAAAGTGCCCGTATGCGTCGGGAAAGTCATTCAATGCGTGGGAATACTGACTGTGAAGGGTTCTAGTACAGTTCTGCTGCCGAAATCGGGTTGGAACAGTGGAAATTCAGCCGAGTTTGTGCGGGGCAGCTTGTAGGGAACCACAGCGTTTATTCCCTCTTTTGAACAATAAAGAAATACCGAAAGGGGCGCCTAAGTTAGGGGCCAATCTGGTGTCCGTCTACTCATACAGGTGCAATATAGCAGCCTGTATCCCTCTCCCCCTTTATTGTGTCTTGAAAGTACAGGTAAAATAGACGACTAATAATGGGTGAAAGCTAAATCAAGGTTTAAAGTAAAGTCTACCGCCCTTTTTGGATTGAACAGGCCGGTTACATGGTTCCATCGACGGGATTAAATCACTTTTTCCCATAGAAGTGAGCCTTGGGCAGTTTTGGTCTTGAAGACACAGGGAATTGCAATTATGGCTGACAGACCAGATGATGTGACTGAAGAGGTTTCCTCTTCACAGGGTCAACAGACACATGAAGTGGGTGAGTCGTCAAGACCACCACAGACAGATGACGATATATTCAGGACCCAATTAGCTACTGCTGTGGCTATGTTCACACAAGTAATGCAGAACCCGAGGTTTTTAGCCTTTCTGCAACCTCCTGTTCCGTCTCAGCAAGTTGGGTCACTGGATTATATTCAAAAGCCTGTTAAGGCTCGAGCACAGGTGATTCATACCGCACAGTCAATGGAAACACTTGTACATTTGACGGAGAACATGCAATCTCCACAACCTATGCCTAAGGTGCAAGAACAGGTGGATGAGATGCCAGTTTTTCAAGCTGTACCAATTCAGCCCGCCACCTTTCAGCAGCCTATAGCTGGTTCTAATGGGCAGGGAAGCAACTTACAGGCTATGCAACAAGTCTTCCCACCACCTTCAGTACACCCTGGCTATTTTGGAGGTGGATCCGTATTCCAGAGCATGGCTGGTCATGCACTTGGAAATCAGTTTTACACGCCAGGAACAGTGTTTGGGGGTGCTCAAACGATGATGCCTAACCCCATGTACTAATAGTGTTCCCATGTTTCAGTCACTTCCATATGACAATTTAACGTCGCTGGAGAGGCCAACTCTGTACAAAGAAGGTGGCAAAGGTGTGTCATTCACGACCTTTACAGGGTTTGATGACAGGAAGAAGGCTCTTTCATTCCTCCAGCAGTTTGACAAGGCCTATGCAGGGGGAAACTTTACAGAGGCTTCAAAGGTCCGCAAGGCAGCCACTTTCTTGACAGGGAATGCGGGACAATGGTGGACAACATTATTGCTTCAAGGGCAAGCTCCGTCCACATGGATTTACTTTAAGCAGATTTTTGCAGCAGCATGGTTATCTGATGATTTCGAAGCAGATGTCATGACAGAATGGCACCAGCTAAATGCTGCCACTTGCAGAAATCTGGATGATTACAATCGGAAGTTTTGGAAAGCTCTACTTCCAGTAACTTCCTATAGGTTTGTGCCATTGACAGAACAGATTGAAAAATATTGTTGTGGCCTACCTAAAGGATTGAGAAAGTACTGCACGAAGACAAAAGTCACTACTTTGACGCAGCTCATCGAGGTAGCAAACACTGGCAATGGTTTGCTCAAGGGAGAAGATTGTGAATTTAACACTGGCGTCAAGGCAGGATCAGGCAAGAAAAATTCAGCCAAGAAGCACGTTCCCAATGAGGCTCCTAAAGGGACTCAGGAGTCAGCCAACGCAGGGAAAGACAAAGCTACGGCTGAATCAGAAAAAGGACCAGCAAAGAAATGGAAAAGACGTTTTCCTCATAAGTCAGAAGAGCAAAAGAAGGTCCTGAGGACAGAGAACAAATGCTTTATATGTGAGCAGCCTGGCCACATTGCTTACAACTGTCCTACAAAAAAAAGGCCAGCTGATTCTGAAGACAAGGAGGACAGGAAAGAAGCCCATGGCCGGTCTAGTGCCAGATATGGTGGGCGACAAGCCAAATTCAGATGCAAGTGAGCTTTGCAGAGCATGGGGAAAGGTTAGGGATCAAACAGTGCTTATCTTCTTTGGTCCAGGTGCCAAAGCCAACTTTATTTCCCCAGAATTGGCTTCAAAGTTGGGAATCAGACCTGAAGAGATGGGGTATACAGCAGAGGCAGGTTTGGCATGTCCTGGCCATACAGAGGCTGTGACACCCATCATTGGAAAGTTGCGTCTACATATCCAGTCCTATGTAGATGCTGAAGAATTTTACATCATGCCACTGGATGGATGTGATGTGTTGTTAGGTATTCCTTGGTTGTTTCGTGTACAGGGAATCATGGATGCCTACAACAAAAAGATCACTGTACAGAGCAGGGGAAAGACTCACATTCTGGATGTAAAGCTTAAAGGGGAGTCTATTCCTACTGTATCAGCTTCTGCTATTACTTCTGTAATGAAAAAGCATCTTTCTGCGTACTTGGTTTTTGCACGTGAAGTGTCAGATTGTGATGAATCAAATTTATCTGTGCTAGATAAAGAAAGGTCAATGTTTTTACAACAGTATAGTGACTATTTTTCCGATTCATTACCGTCTCAATTACCGCCAGAGAGACCCGAGGACCATGCGATAGATTTGGTGCCAGGCAGTAGCCCACCAAATAAGCCTCCGTACAGGGTTAGTGCGGCTCAGCAGAAAGAGATAATGGGCCAAGTTCAGGAGTTGTTAGAAAAGGGGCTGATTCAGCCCAGTTCATCTCCATTCTGTTCTCCAGTGTTGTTGGTGCAGAAAAAGGATGGCTCATGGCGTATGTGCATCGACTACCGTGCACTGAACAAGAATACCATCAAGAATAGGTTCCCTATACCTAGAATTGATGATATTATGGACAAATTAGAAGGAGCAGCTATGTTTAGCAGGATAGATCTAAAGAGTGGGTACCATCAGATTCGCATTAGATCAGAGGATGTGCACAAGACTGCTTTTAGAACGACGTTTAGCCTTTACGAATTTTTAGTGATGCCCTTTGGTCTCACAAATGCTCCTGCTATGTTCAATAGGATGATGGACAGAATTTTCCGTCCACACCAGCAGTTTGTTGGTACATTCTTTGATGACATGATAGTCTACTCAAAGAATGAAGAGGAGCATAGGCATCACTTGGCCATTGTGTTCAAAGAGCTACGCAGTCATAGGTTGCTCATCAATGCAAAGAAAAGTGAGTTTTTTCTGGAAGAGATTCACTTTCTGAGACACATTGTCTCAAAGGATGGTGTCAGAATGGATCCTGCAAAAGTTGAAGCGATCAAGTCATGGCCAAATTTGAAGACGATGCATGATGTCCGAAGCTTTTTGGGACTATGCTCCTATTACAGAAGGTTTATCCGAAATTTCGCTGAGATTGCTTCACCTTTACATGCTCTTCAAAAGAAGGCAGTCACCTTTAGATGGACACAAAAAGAGATTTCAGCTTTTAATCTCTTAAAGGAAAAGATGACTTCAGATCCAGTCATTGTGTTGCCAGATCTTAGGAAGTCATTTGTTGTCCAGTGTGATGCCTGCGGTAGTAGCATTGGTGCAGTGCTAATGCAAGATGGCAGGGTAGTAGCCTATGAGAGCAGAATTTTGCAAGGGCCAGAGATGACCATGCAGGTCTATGAGAAAGAGTTACTGGCTGTGATTCATGCGCTCTTAAGTTGGAAACACTACCTGCTAGGTGCAGACTTTGTTGTCCAAACGGAAAATCAGACCTGGCGATACTTCTTGACACAAACAAAGTTATATGAGAAGCATATGCGATGGGCAAATATCTTGTCCATGTTCCATTTTCAGATTGTGCATGTAGAAGGCAAGAAGAACGTTGTGGCTGATGCCTTGTCAAGGAAGCCACAAATTTCAGCTGTGTCGATTCCTTATCATCATGAACTTGATGATATGAGAGAACAGTATGCAAATGATGAAGATTTTGCAAGGGTCTTCGAGCAACTAATGGATGGACAACGTCATGAACACTATCTTCTTAAAGACGGGTTCATGATGATGCATGGCAGATTGTGTGTCACAAAGCCATTGCGACGCAAAGTTATGGAAGAGAGTCATGTCCCACCGTATGCAGGGCATCGTGGTATTGATGCTACAGTTAAAGTGGTTGAGACATTCTTCTATTGGCCTACATTGAGAAGGGATGTGGATGCCTTTGTGCGAGAATGCCTAATATGCCAAAAGGTCAAGTTTGACAGGCAAAAGGCACCAGGGCTATTGCAACCACTACCTATTCCAGATAAACCATGGGAAAGTATTGCTATGGATTTTATCTTTGATCTTCCGAGAACGCAGACAGGAAACGATGGTATTTGGACCATTATTTGCAGATTCAGCAAACAGGCTCATTTTATTCCTGTCAGGAAGAAGATAAAGCCAGATCAGATGGCACGCTTGTTTATGAGCAATATTTTCAAGTATCATGGAATGCCACAGTCGATTGTTAGCGACCGTGATCCACGCATGACAAGTTTGTTCTGGAGAGGTTTGTTTGAGAATATGGGAACCACGCTCAAATTCTCTTCGTCATTTCATCCTCAAACAGATGGGCAGTCAGAAGAGGCAAATTCTACTGTCCTAGATCTGCTGAAGTGTTATGTGTCAGAGCATAAAGGAAAGTGGGAGCAGTATTTGCCATTGGTGGAGTATGCATACAATAATACAGTGCATTCATCAACTGGCAAGGCACCTTTTGAGATAGTTGAAGGTGGCAAGAAAGTTCCTCCCATACTGCATACAAAGGACAAGATATTTGAAGCAGATAAGTATGTTCAGGACATGGATGAAATGTACAAGAAGGTCAAAGTGGCCTTAGAAAGGACTCAGGCAAAGCAAAAGAAAGCAACTGATCGTCACCGTCGTGAAGTGATATATTCACTTGGTGATTGGGTGCTTTTACGCTTTGAAAAGGCAAGGTTAAAGAAGATAAAGGGCAAGGAAAGACTGTTTCCAAAGCTCAGCATGCGTTACTATGGGCCTTTTCAAGTGTGCGACATAATCAGTGATATTGCATATAGGCTGAAATTGCCTGACAGTTGGAAGATTCAGAATGCATTTCATGTGAGTCTTCTCAGACCCTATGTGGGTGATGTGCCAGAAGATATGCCAGCTGAAGATCAGCCGGAAGTCGAGGAACTTGACGAGATCTTGGTCCCGGAACAGATTTTGGCACACAAAGAAAGGAAAGTGAAAGGCAAGGTTGCTAGGCGTTACTTGGTAACGTTCAGAAACTATCCACCAATGGATGCTAAGTGGATGGAAGAAGGTGAACTTGCAGAGTCACCAACTGTGTTATCACTTTACCTTGAAGCCTTCGATTTGCAACCTACCTTGACCCCTTCAGTTTCAAAGCTAAATGGATTGTCAGTGTGACAATGGCTTCTGAAACAAATGATGTACATGGTATTTAAAGTGAGCTCAAATGAAATACCTGTTACATGAATGTTAGAGCTGTACAGATTGTCAGTTTGGCAATTGCTCTTATGGAATGTCCAAAAGTTTGGTTAGTGCTATAGAAGTGAGTGTTTCTTGTCAGTTTGTCAAGGATAAAGTGATTGCTTCTATTCAAGAGTACATGTGTAACTGCATTCTTAAACTGTCGGTTTGGGTATGCTCGAAAGTGTTACGGGATCCAACGTGTACTATAAGACAGTGGCAAAATGTGCAGCTACCATTTTGTCATTGGAAAGTTAGTGACTCAAAGCAATGGCAGAGTGCGCAGCTACCACTATGTCATTGGGACAAGGTTCACACGCAGGCAATACATGAGTCGACGAGGTGTTGAATACACCAAGGTTGACAATGAGCATGTATGTGTCGTACATGTGTCGACAAGTGTTGAATACATCAGTGTTGACTAGGAGCATGAACGACATAGATGCAAACGAGGACGTTTGAGATTTCAAGAGGGGGGTATGTCACCAGCGTGTGACTACTATCTATCCTTTTTGTTGATTTCTTTCTTATTATCTATTTACTTTCACTTTTTGGAAACACCCCTCGGAAAATCTAATTGCCCTGCATTGCATAGCTAGTGTGGAACTGTCCAGAGGGAGTCCAGGCCTGAGGGCAAGAGAGCACTAAGGTTGGACAAGGACTATGGTTAGCCAAGTGGGGTCATTGACTAGTCAAAGTGGAATCCTTTGCTACGGAGGCTACATTTCAGTTCTGGAAGTGGTCGCAGTGTACAAAGAGGGTCGGATGACCTAGAAAGATACAATGGCAGCATCTCCTAAAATTTAGGGAACTGCTATTTTGGGACCTGAAAATGTGTTGACGTCATTACCTCCGGAATGACAAGGGGAACATTTTCTTACTCTGCCGTGAAGTCAACTGGGCAACCGGTTGGGATATTTTTAGACGACAACTCTAAAACGGGAAAATGCTTATAAATGTGCCAAGTGGCACATTCTGGTGCAGTTTCTAATGCAAGAGAGAGTTGGCGCTGAATTTTAAGCTGGGAGAGGCTCATTTGCAGCTTTGGTCACAGGTTAAGAGCTATGGAGTGCTTGCTTTCCCTCTTATGCACAGTGCGGTGCCAGGAGTGATGCCTTGCACGCTACGCACTGCCCTCTCTCTCCCCTTTGGCAGTATGTTATGCCCCTCTAGTGGGCTCTTCATTTGACCAATGTACAGTTGTGTGGGTTCATGCGCGATTGCCGAGGCAAGAGCCTCTTGCACAGGTACTGGATTAGCTAGCGGCTAATCCCCCGCAGGTACAGGTGAATTCGGAGAGGTTTCACGCCAGAAATCTCGTCCGATTCAAAGGGCAAGTAGCCCTACAGGTGCGGGAGCTCGAGGACTTGCTACGGATGCGACCGGCACGCGAAACGGAGCCCGAAACAGTAAAATTACAGCCTGCTGTGTATTTTTGCAGGTTTAGGGTTTTGGCCCTAAACGGACCCTAATACCCCCAGGAGGTTCGGGGACGCAAGGGGACCGCTATACAGGCGATCTGGCGCATTTTCAGGGCTGAAAATAGAGAATTCAGCATGCTGCAGATTCTCGCCAGGTTTTGCAAAGTGCCCGTATGCGTCAGGAAAGTCATTCAATGCGTGGGAATACTGACTGTGAAGGGTTCTAGTACAGTTATGCTGCCGAAATCGGGTTGGAACAGTGGAAATTCAGCCGAGTTTGTGCGGGGCAGCTTGTAGGGACCCACAACGTTTATTCCCTCTTTTGAACAATAAAGAAATACCGAAAGGGGCGCCTAAGTTAGGGGCAAATCTGGTGTCCGTCTACTCATACAGGTGCAATCTAGCAGCCTGTATCCCTCTCCCCCTTTATTGTGTCTTGAAAGTCCAGGTAAAATAGACGACTAATAATGGGTGAAAGCTAAATCAAGGTTTAAAGTAAAGTCTACTGCCCTTTTTGGATTGAACAGGCCGGTTACACTGTACATGGTCATTTGAGAAGCCCAACTAGAGGGGCATTACCATATGTGCAAAGGGGAGAGAGAGATGCGCGAGAGCAAATCGTTGTGCTACATAGAGCAAGGGAGAAGGCAAGCTTTCCATTAAAGCTGTGATCACCTGCACCCACTACTCACACACACCATAGCAACCCCCAATGAACAAAAACCAGCCTCCACTCTCAAATTGGGCGCCCCCTCTTCATGCAGATCTGGCAGATCAGCCTGGAGCCTCCATGTGTCCAATTTGCCTCTTTTGTGTTAACTCCCTAGTACCCACCAACTTATAAGTGTCGCGAGGGGCCTAAATGACTTTGAATTGAGCTAGACACCCTTTTATTGCTTGGATTCCAGTGCCGATTAGCCCGACCAACTCGTGGTGACCTGCCCTTCCCGACTGCGGGTGAAACTCTCGGCCGTCGGCCGTTTCACACTGGCCACGCAATGTCCAGTCATTTGCAACTTCAAAAAGAGGGTCCCAAAAATTAAACAAAAATCATCGGAAAGAAACCAACAACTCAAGTTAGCAATTGCCGCGTCCTTGTGACAGCTCTCTTGATCCCTCGCCGAAGCTGTGGAACAAGGGCTAAAGGAAACGCGTCCTCATCATGGGGAAGTGGTCGCAAGAGCTGTCCTTGAGCAAAGGAGCGAGCAGCTGTAAACCAAGGACCAAAGTAGCCAGAAGAGCATCTCGGTGTGGAGACTATTGCCGACTCTGACCATACTCACATGGTGGGAGGAATCGATGTAGTATGGTCCATGGACAGAACCAACGGTAAACATTAGCAGTCCTCTGTATGGATCCTATGCTCTATGCGAGTCTATCTGGAGCAATACATGATGGAATGCAGCTTGCCCAAGTCTAAATAGCCTTCAAGGTGTGGCGAAGAACAAAATGCATAACTGAAACCTCTGTCCATGTCTTTGTGCTCGTAAAAGGTAGGGAGAAGGAGAGCATGGGACTCTCCTACTACCTAGAAAGAGTGTGCTTTTTGTGCACGTTGTAAAACGTACAACCGAACCAATAACAGACCAGTGTTGTCATCGCCATACTCAGCTCTAGAGAATTGCCAAGCTGGAGACGCAAAAGCTATGAAGGATCTAGGAACATGAGGGGGTGGTGGGGAGCACGATAAATAAGGAGAGGATAGTGTCATGGGTGGGGGTGGTTGGGTGGTGTTGTGCAGCAAAGGGTGATGGTGTTGTAGTGTCAGTGGGTGGGAGCGGAAGGAAAGAAGGGGCTGGTGAAGTTGGCAGAGGTGGGAAGTCTGTCTCTGTAGCTAAGTGCGAAGAAGCTTTGGGTGGATGTCGCGAAGCGGAGGCTATGTCCGGTAGCGGCTGAAATAGCTCAGTAGCTGAGACTTGTGAGACTGTTGACGAGACAAGCTGTCGAGGTGGTGCTACTAGAGGCTGCACCTACCAAAAAGTATGGGTGTGAGGGGCCTTTTGCCAAACACCCATTACACCATGAGGTGGGGGATGTTGTGGCTCAGAGCGACGTGGAGAATGGGAAGGGCAGTCTCTCACCACGTGCCCAAACTGATGGAATCTAAGACACTGATCCAGGCGACCAGTAACCACCAGCCTCTGTAGACAGACCTGATCTGTGGTGGGATCGCGAAGTCGTACTGTATCCGGAAAATGGGTGTCCCTTGGTGCGTAGACCAGTATCCGTGGTATGCCGATTTTCGAAGCAATGAACCTTGTATAACCACACCCCACCTAGTAACACAACCTGAAAGATGGACTAGGAGCGATGGAAAGGAGAGAGTGACTGGAAAACGAGGGATCCTTTGTTGGCGATCAAACTCCTCAACATCGGAGTCTGGTGTACAACGCTCTAAAACCAACAATCGGTTCCCTATAGCAATAGGAGAGTGGTTGTAGAGAGACTCGTCACAGCGGTCCTCTAAAAGCTACACTTAAAAGACGCCACCGCCCAACATGATAAGCTCCAAGATGCTACCTTCGGAGCCACCGAGGGTAGACTAAAGCCACTCTCGAGCTGTGTCGCGTGAAGGTGAGAGATCCATCATGCGCCGACGAACTAGGGTCCGGCCCAGGTAATGTCTAGTGCCGCCTCGATACTGGCTAGGTCCTGTCATATGTCCAAGTGAAGGGTGTGTGGGCAGTCGTCATGACGCTCTGTCTAGGTGTGGTGGCCGCCATGGAGCAAGAACTGAAGAAGTCGAAGATCTCTCTCTCTCTCTCTCTCTCTCTCTCTCTCTCTCTCTCTCTCTCTCTCTCTCTCTCTCTCTCTCTCTCTCGATCTAGCTATCCCAGCTAGCTGCTTAGTTCACACCTAGCAGTTTAGGATTCCACAGTATTTTATTTTGTCATTTTGTCATCTTGTTACTCTGACTTTGTATCAGATCCACCCATTGTAACTTTCTGGTCTCATAGGTCACTTTGGCCTTTTGAAGACGTTAATATAACATTTCATTTCATTTCATCTCTCTCTCTCTCTCTCTCTCTCTCTCCTCCCCTGCTGCCCCTGCCGCTCCCCGCACCTCCCGCTCGCCTCCCCCCCCCCCCCGCTGCCCCTCTGCCGCGTCCTGCCGTCTGCACGCTGTCGCACCCTGCTCCCTTTTCCTCTGCCGCGCCCTGCTCCCCCTTTCCTCTGCCGTGCCTCCCCTCGCGCTGCATTTGCAACCCCGCCCCCCCCCCCCCGCCCCCCCTCGCTCCGCCTGCATAGACCCGCCATGAGCTGCTCCCCCGCTCCCAGCATGAGGTACCCCCTCTTTCTACACGTAAGGTACCCTCTACGCGTAGGATGTCCCCCCCTTCCTCTACGCGTAGGATGCCCCCCCCCCTATTTTTTTAAGCGTAGCATGTCCCCCCCCCTTCTTCTACGCGTAGGAAGTCGTTTTTTTTTTTTTTTTGGGATACGGTATCAGATTCCCATTGTTGTATATGCTTGCTCTCATAGGTCAATTTGGGCTTCTGAAGGCGTTAATATATCATTTCATTCCATTTTACTTTTATTTTATTTTATTTTTCCTTTTTTCTTCTTGATACCCCCCTCCCTCTCTCTATCTCTCGTTTGCACTCTAATATATCATTTCACTTTATTTATCTTATTTCTTTTTGATACCCCCCTCCCCCCTCTCTCTATCTCTCGTCGGCACTCTCTCGCAGCTCCGCGCCACCTCCACTCACCCAGCTACCGCGCCCGCTGCTAGTGTGGGTGCACAAGTACGCTTAGGGACCCCTTGGCGGACGACGATCAAGCATGAGGAAGATGAACGATAAAGCCGACCCCCTAGAGGATGCCATACAAAAGTGCAAAGAGGAAATGACGGAGGTCACTACCAAGATGTACCGCAAGCTCTGGGGCACAATCAACATGCTCGAAGGACGCGTGTTGATCCAAGAGAGCAAAATAAGTACGCTGGAAGACCGAGTGACGACTCAAGAGGCAGAGATTGCGTCGCTCAAGAAAGATCTCGTCGACGCCCGATCAAGAAACACATTGGAAGAGGGCGAACTGCAACCCTCAGTAATCGAAGAAATCAACACAATCAAGGAGCAAGTACGGGCCATCAAAGAGGGAGAAGAGCAACACAAAGAAATGACGACTTCTTGGGTGGATGTTCTTACCAAAACTCAACAGAAGGTGGATGAAGCTGAGAAATGGATCAAGGTGGCCAAGAAAGGAAAAGGCAAGGAGACAACGCCCACGTCCACACCCACTATCATTAATCAAACACTAGAGGAGGAACAAAGGAGACGGATGCGCGCTTTACATGTGAGAATTTGCGGTCTTAAAGACAAAGGCAATGTGGACGAAGAAGTAAAAGAACTCACAGCCTTGATGGGGGTGCATGAGCGGACGCACACAAGGGCATGGAGAGTGGGCAACATAAAGAAAAATGGAAGCAGTGGAGAAACCTCAAAAGAAAGAGCACTCATCCTCCGCTAGAGCCAAACTTCAGAGGGAGGTGCTTTTGGGAGATGCCACTCACAAACAATCACAGACTGACTTCCGACGCCTTGTACGGCGGAAGAAGAGAGCTTTCTTGGCTCGACTCGGGCAGGATCTATATCAGCTATTCTTGAGTCAGGACTCACGGGAGGCATGGCGGCTCTTTCATGAGCAGTCCCCCCCCCCCCCCCCCCCTGCTATTTCCTCCAAAGAGACCTGGGGTCAGTACGCATCATCCTTGTACACAGTACCTGGACAACCGCCCCTCCCCAACCCCCCCGACCCATGCCCACACACGTGTGCTTTTTTCACCCGCTGAGATGGTGAAGAAAGCAATTGACACGATGAGGACTGGGAGAGCATATGATCATGATGGCTTAGTCGCTGAGCATTTCATGCATGCCAAAGACCTACTAGCAGAGCTTCTAGCAGTTATGTTTAACCGTGCCATGTGTGAAGGCCTACCGGACACTTGGAGCCTATCTACGATCGTACCTATCTTCAAGGCAGGAGACCCCATGGAACCTGGGAATTATCGCACTATTATGATTGGGCACACACTGGCACGGTTGTATGCATCCATTCTTGAGCAACAGTTGAGTAGGTGGGCAGAGAGGGAAGGAATGCGTGCAACTGGGCAAGCAGGGTTCAGGAGAGGCTTCTCTACTCTTGACCATATCTTCACACTCAGGACCATCATCGAGGAAGGCAGATCTCATGGGAGACGGATCTATTGTAGCTTTGTGGACTTCCGCAAAGCTTTTGACACAGTACCCAGAGCTAGATTGATGCGCAGATTACAGGAAATGGGAGTACCCACAGAGCTCATTTGGGGGATCATGGCATTGTACAGATCAGTAGTAGGGTATGTACGCACCCCGCAGGAACTTTCTACGCCGGTTCACTCCACTATTGGGGTGAAGCAAGGCTGCCCGTTCTCTCCTACTCTTTTCGGTATGTATGTGGATGAGGTTTCTGACTACATTGACAACGATGGGGATAAAGGTGCACAGCTGGCAGGGACATGGATTCCACTTCTATTATATGCTGATGATATTGTGTTGATCTCCGAATCCCCAGAGGCAATGCAACGTCAACTGGATACTCTGCATACGTTTGCCCACGAAAGTGGTTTGTTTGTCAACCTTGGTAAAACCAAGGTTATGGTGTTTAATACCACCCCACAGTGGATTAGGAGATCAACACCTACATTCACATACGGCCAGGAGACTGTAGAGTACACAGACGCTTACACTTACCTTGGAGTGGTTTTCAGCGGACCTACATTCTCACTCAGAAGAGCAGCAGAGACCAGACTGACTAGAGCCCACGCAGCATTGGATAGATTGGAGAGGATGTGTTCGCAGGTTCAGTTTCAGGAGCCCCGGACGAAGCTCTGGCTCTTTGACACCTTGGTGGCTTCAGCATTGCTCTATGGGGCCGAGATATGGGGACCTTCTTTGGATCACCACGGGAGGCCGGGTCGCACAGACGGATGGGGGAACATGGAGAAACCTCTCGTCTCTATGATCTCGCGGCTCATTAGAGCCAAGGCATCAGTACCACGGGCCATTATCCGCGCAAAGCTAGCGGCTCCCCCACTAGTGGTGGAGGTGCTCACCAGATCAGTCTCCTTCATAAACCGCACATGGAAACTTCCCAGAGACAGATATGCTCGCATGGCACTTGAGTCCTCTCGACAATTAGCCATACAAGGAGATACAACATGCTGGTATGGGGAGATGACATCATGGTTTCAGGCGCATGGGTTCAGCATAGACAGGCTGCCACCATTCCAATACTCATTGGATGCACCATCTCTCATTCTTACACGGTCGGAGATCACCAAGCTCATCCGCCAAGACTTGACCCAGCTAGACACCAGGAGGTTTGGTTCCAAGGTCGACCACTTGTCCAAGCTAACTCTATTGAAACATAGAGAGAAACAAAGGTCCACCACTACCAGTACAAGAATTGGGCACAAAGATGGCTTTCTACAGAGACCACCTTCTCCAACTTACGGAAGATGGTTTTGTGACGAGACCAAGATACATGGATACACACTTGTCTCATGGGATACGATGTGCTATTGGCCAACTACGCACATCGTCTCACCAGCTGCGGATTGAAACTGGGAGATACAACGGAGTACCAACAGAGGCCAGAACATGCCCCTTGTGTGACATGGAACCTGAGACAGAGCTGCATTACACATGCCGCTGCCCTGTCTACTACGAGATACGAGGCCACTTCCATTGCTTGTTTAGAGAGGGTTTTGGACCACTCTCAAGAGTAATGGGATACGAAGATCAGAGATGCCTAGGTTTGTTTTTGCTCGAGCTGCTCAAACACAGAGAGAGCCTGATGAATGGCAGGGCTAACCAGTCTCAAAGACGGATCACAGACTTCTTCAGAGCAGACACGGGACAGCCGCAAGAGCCATTCCCACAACAGAGCTCCCCCTTGTCTCACACCAGAGGCACATTGATCGACCGAGCGATTGAACTGGGGAAATCCAAGCGTCCACAACTGCGAAGGACTACACAGCACCGACGGCGGCTACGTCAAAAGATTCGGAGCACACTTGCCAGGCATGCACGACGCCCGGTCAGACTACTAAGCATGGAGGAAATTGATGAGATTCGCCAACGACCGATGCTAGATTTTTTGTGATAAGCCGCCCATTTTTTATTAGTTTTTTTGCTTAGCTCACATCGACCAATCTAGGATCCCATAGTATATATCCTTGTTTTGTACTGTTGTTAGGTTATTTTCGTTACTCTGACTTTGTATCAGATCCACCACTTTGTAACTTTCTGGTCTCATAGGTCACTATGGCCTTTTGAAGACGTTAATATAACATTTCATTTCATTTCATTTCTCTCTCTCTCTCTCTCTCTCTGTGTCTGTGTGTGTGTGAGGGACATACGCGAAAACCTTGTGACAAAGGCTTGACAGTGTCCCCAAGGAAGCTCTCTATAGGCAAAAATACCACATAAGTTCCTCCTATAGTCGGAACAAAGAGTTGGAGCAATATGCAGTGGTGGTGGCAGCTGCCTAGGAAGGGACCAAGGGTGCAGTAAAGAAAAACCGAAGGGCACTCGAAACGTGCAGGCTCATGAGTTGGCGAGCAAGCAGGGCACGCGATGGCGCTAGGAGAAGTTGCAGACAACAGATAGGGCATGCGCCCGCGCTAGGGTAAGGTACAGGCAGCCAAACAGTCGTAAGGTTCTCTCTCTTATGTATGCCACGCATTTTGGCAGCCAGGAAGGAAGGAAGGAAAGTTATCTTTCTACAGGGAGGGAAGGTCATCATTTTGGACTGACCCTCCAAATGACGGTTTGAGACTATGGGACCAAACTTAAAATAGCAGCTTGGAACTGTAATGGGTCTCTACGACTTGATGTAGGTGCCTTTGAGGACAGCTTCAGAGACAGAGATATAGTCTTCTACTTAGAGACTCACTAGGCCCCTGGTCAGTTGATGCCACATGTTACTGGGTACATATGGGAGACGGCTTGTCGGGCAAAGACGAGGTCTGAACATGGGGGTAGAAGCTCAGGTGGGGTTGCAGTCCTATTTCGAGGAGTTATAGCCACTAATGTACATTGTTCGGAGAGATGAGCACGCTAGATACATGTGGGTGAGACTAAGAGCAGAGACAGGCAGATTCCTCTACATTGTCATGTGCTACTTTGCTCCCAGTACATCAGTTTATGCTGCACCTAGAGGGGAGTCCCCTTTCTCTGTGTTGGATGAGGATATATGGAAGTTTTCCATGGATGGTAATATCACCCTTCTTCGAGACTTCAATGCCCGGACGGGCAATTGCAACAATTTTCTATGACACTTCAGAGGAGAGGCTTAGAAAGCTAGACATCAGTGATATGGGGCTTGACAGAGATTCACACGATGATGAGCACAATGAGTATGGACGACACTTGACAGGCATGGGGGCTACGCATAAATTAGCCATCTTGAATGGCAGATAGAGATTCCCTCCAGCGAGACGTTTTACATGCTTTCCACACAGACATGGGGCCAGCACAGTGGATTATGTCATGGCTGAGCCTAGCTTTAATCTAGTATCCAAGACCTCACAGTTGGACCTAGACCTGTTGGGGTGGCATTAGATCGTGCCCTTGTGACGTTGACCATCTCTTTCCAGTTCAGTACAACACACATTCCGCGGGCAGAAGTTCCTACTCGCTACACCTTTACCCGGGAGATGGAGTTTGTTTACATAGATGGGATTTACAGACGCTTGTGCACTGAGGATCCAGGACGACCTCTAGAGGAGCTTACTTCTATACTAACACAGACATTGCATGATGCAAAAGCAGACCTGGGCAGAGACGACGTTTTGGGAGCATGCCCCAGAACAGCTGGTATGATGGGTTTTTGACTATATTGAGAGAGGTGCACAGTTGGCAGGAACATGGATCCCACTCTTGTTATATGCTGATAATATTGTGTTGATTTCCTACTCCCCGGAGGAGATGCAGCGTCACTTCGATGCTTTACATAGATTTGCCATGACAATGGTTTGTCTGTCAACCTTGGCAAAACCAAGGTCATGGTGTTTAACACCACACCACAGTGGATCAGGGGATCAGCACCTACATTTACATACGGCCAGGAGACAGTGGGTATAAAAATGCTTATACATGCCTTGGGGTGGTCTTTAGTGGGCCAGTATTTTCATGGAGATTGACCAGAGCTTATGTGAGAGGATGTGTTCACAGAGTCAATTCTAGGAGCCTCAGACGATGGAGTTCATATATTGGGCCTTCATTGGATCATCATGGGAGGTCGGATCGCAGGGATCACACTGATGGATGGAGAGGCCTTTGGTCTCTATGATCTCACGGCTTATTAGAGCGAAGGCTTCAGTACCACATGACATCATTCGAGCAGAGCTAGCTGCCCCCCCACTAGTGGTGGAGGCCATAGTTACCCGGAAGAGGAAATCAAAACGGAGAACGGGGAACAACAACATGCATGAAATGCCATTCCCTATTTCAGATACTCACGTCCGAAACTTGGGACGAGAATCCGGAACGAGAAATTGGGATGGGAACGGGAAATGGAGACCTGAAAATGGCCATTCCCTATAACTATTGTGGAGGCGCTCACCAAATCATTCTCCTTTATACACCGTCTATGGGACCTTCCCAGAGATAGATATGCCCGCCTAACACTAGAGTCCTCTAGACAGTTAGCTATGCAGGGAGATACATCATGCTGGTATGAGGAGATGACATCATGGTTTCGGTTACATGGATTCAGCATGGATAGACTACCCCCCTTTCAATACTCATTGGATGCACCCTCTTTGACCCTTACACAGTCTGAGATCACCAGCCTCATCCGCCATGACCTAATTCAGCTTGATACTAATAGCAGGCACAGGAGTTGGGCACAAAGATGGCTTTTTATAGAGAGCATCTTCTCTAGCTCACTGAGGATGGTTTTGTGACGAGGCCCAGAAACATGGACACCCACTTATCTCATGGTATATTAGTGCTATTGGCCACATACGCACATCTTCACACCAGCTTCGGGTGGAGACAAGCATATATAGAGGAGAACCAACAGAGGCTAGGACATGTCCCCTATGCCATATGGAGCCTGAGACAGAGTTGCACTACATATGCCACTGCCTAGTATACTATGAGATACGAGGACGCTTTCATTGTCTATTCAAAGAGGGCTTTGGACCACTTTCTAGAGTCATGAGGTATGTCACAAATTGGTGACATGGCAATGCCCGGACATACACACACACACACAGAAATTGCTGACGTGGCACCGTACGGACCTCCGCGTTTTGCGTTGACTGTACGGAGAGTACGGATTTCCCCAAATAGCACTGCTGCTTTTGAGTTTGAGAAGCTTTTGGAGATAAATTGCTTTTATTTTTTAAAGCTTTTCGGGCTCTGCTTTTGGGCATCCCCTGTAAGAATAAATAACCCCAAGGGCCTCACTTCTCAGGGCATCTGGATGCACAGACTGAGAGTGGGCATCACTGGGCTCTTTGTCCACATTGCACACAGATTAATATAAAAATAAATATCGAAAGGGGCGCCAGTCTTTGGGGACAATACCTCTTGGCATGGAACTACGCCGGGCCGTGTAGTCTTTTGTGAACTATTTTGAAGTGAATCTCTGCTGTGTCGCGGGAACTGAAGAAAAGGATGAAGATTTGGGCAAATTTTTTTTCGACGGACAAGTTTGCCAAAACGGAGTACAAACGTCAACTATAGATTGACATATGTGTGAACGGATTGATTAAGTACTCCAGGAAACACCTGAAGAATTACCCGATTGATATGAATTACTCGAGATGGTGTGTGGCCATTGCTTCTCCTCTCAGGTCAGAAGGAAAGCCAAAAGGACAAACAAGTGCAGAAAAGCAGAAACTGTACTCGCAAAAAGAGATGGACAAGAACTCTTAAAAAGAAGAAAAACCAAAGGACCACCAAAAGATAAATTTGAGAGTTACAGAGCAGCAACTGAGTGCGGAAGAAAAGAAAAGATGAAAGCAAAACTGGTAACACATTGCATGGGGCTTGACCCGAATCAGATGAGCGAAAGTACAAAACTTTGCCGCACTTGGGGCAAAGAGAAAGATAAGGAAGCCCTCATTTTCTTTGATGGAGGAACCAAGGCCAACTTCTTTTCACTTGAACTGGCGGCTCGACTTGGAATTACGCTCGACAGGCTAGGGCCACACGCAGAGGCAATTCTACCGGCACCCGGACGAGATGTTGCCGTTACACCGATCATTGGCAAACTTCGTTTGCAATGTCAGGGGTATTTAGGGTACGAGGACTATTATATCATGCCTTTGGAAGGGTGTGATGTCCTCCGAGGAATCCCTTGGTACCACAAGAACAACGCCGTGGTTGACTATCGGGCTAAGAAAGCGACTTTGACAAATGAAGGGCAAAGAGACTTTACTTGATGAAATTTAGTTTCTTTACTCAATTTTCTTGAGAGAACTGAATGATGATTGAAGGTCGAATATGTTTGACCTCGAAAAGGAACCACAAGATTTTCTACAATAGAGGCTAACTGTTTCTCTGAAGGCATACAAAGCGAGTTACCTCCTTTACGTTGTGAAGATCACATGATTGATACACCATCGAACCGGCCACCTTACAGAGTTAGCCGAGGCCAAGATAAAGAAACAATGAACCAGAACAGATTTCCACATTACGAAGATCAATGATATACTCGACAAACTTCTCAATTCTACTTGCCGAATTGATATGAAGAGTGATTATCATCAGCTCTGTATTGCTCTTGGAGACGTCTATAAGACAGCTTTCAGGACTACTTTTTGGATTTTCAGAGAGTATCGATCATTTGTGGGTTTTCCAGACACTGAGGAAGCATGTTTTTCTTGTCTGAGATACATTTCTTGGGACGCATTGTCTCAACAGAAAGGATACAGATGGATCTTGCCAAAAGTGACACTATCCGCGATTGGCCTGACTTGAAGAATGTTCATGAAGTTAGAAGCTTCTTGGGCTTTGTGTTCTTACTACCGGCGGTTCATTCGAAAGTTTGCAGAGGTAGCTTCCCCTTTGCACATTCTGACACAGAAAGGAGTGTCACGATTGCGACTATGTTGCAGTATTACATCTACTCCTAGTTGCAAATACGCGAAGTACCATGCCAAGAAGAACCCCTACACTTGGATGGTCATGACCCTTCGCTCAAGAGACGTGCCTCTTCGCCAAAAGCCACACTCCTTCGACGACCGGTCACACCCCTTCGCTCTACGGTTGCGACTCTTCGCCCAATGGTTGCAGCTCTTCGCCGAAAGGATGTGTCTTTACGTCTAAAGTCATGTCTCTTCACCAGGAGACATGTCTTTTCATTTGTGTCTCTTCGTCTCCTATATAAGGAGCCCTTGTATCACACAATCAACAAATCAACACAGAGTCTTTTGAGTCTTGTTTCCGAGTACAATTCAAGTTTCTTAAGTCTTAATCATGAGTTTAAGTAATTAATAAAGGATTAGCAACTAGAATCCTTACAGGGTATCAGAGTAAAAAAATTTCACGGGACCCGAAGGTTGTGAACCTCTCACCCTTGCCGCTACCCTCTCCCCCCTCTTCCGGAGTTGTATGGAAGCAGAAGAAAGGTGGTACACACACCCGAACGAGCATGAGGTAACTTAAATTTATTCTGCTCCAATTATATAAATAAAGGATAGCAATATGGTTGTGTGGCGTACCCAATGAATTTTGGGATCGTTGTGCTGGTGCCCCTTACACGCCCTTTCATTGGGATGTACCCCTTCGTTGGTGCCCCTTCACGTAATAAGGTATTGAACCAACAGGCAGCATGCCCCTTGTTCTCTGTGTTCGAACCCCTTCCCCGAGGATTGCACCTTTTCGCCACTCTGTGCTAGCACCCCTTCATTCAAGGGGGTTCTGAACCGTCAGTACCGGCAGGCGGCTACCCCCTTCCCAAGGTTCGCACCCCTTCTCTCTCGCTAGCATCCCTTCCCCAAGAGCCATGCCCCTTTGTGCAAATCGATGGGCAGCAATTATTGGGCTGCTTGCTGAAATTTTCACGCACCCCTTCGCCAGTGCTCGCACCTCTTCGCGGAGAGCCATGCCCTTAAGAAACGCTGGCTTGAAATCACTGAATTGTTGAAATCGCTGGGCTGAATTCAGCACTAGGCTGAACCTTTTCGTTAGTCTTTTGTTTCATGTAAAAGAATCAGCAACGCTTAGCTTTTAAAAAAATAAGCCAACGGTTTTAAGTTCAATGGCCGGCCAACCCCAAATTGACCCAGCCGCCCCAAATTTAATAAAGTGTGGACAAACCAATATCTGATAATTATAAAAATCACAAAATGATCAGCGGCATCCAGATTTGCTCTCTTCCCCTCAGCTCTGGCACACTCTCCGCCCTCGGTTCTGGCACATGAATTCTTCAATGTGCCCGTGCCGTACCTCTTGTATGTAGACGAGGTCCCCAAAGAAGACTTGCCAGAGAATCCTCTTCCTTCACAAGAGGTTATTGTCATTCTGGAATCACACCTACCCGAGCCGGAGGTCGTCATAATTCCCGATTCCCTCACTCGAGCGCTTGAATTCACTCTAGAAACAGTTTTCGCTCTCGAAGTATCAGTTCGTGAGCTTATTCTAAGTTATCAGTTACTTTCGTTGAGCAGTCAGCATGGCCGAATCAAAAGATGGCGACGCCAATATTACACCCAAGGACCCGATAGTAGTTCTCAAAGAGCAGGTGACAGCACTTTCGACAAGTTTCGCATCAATTCACACTCGATTGGATCAGATGGAGACACAAAATACTTCTCGAAGTCATTCTACTGCTTCTTGGACTGCACATGTTGCTTCTCTGCCATCTTCTTCTGACGCTTCAGTGATCCATCAGAAGAACCACTCCAACAAAAGCCTTCGGAACTCAAATTTTCTCACCCAAAGCATGGTTTCTTAGAGACAACTAGACACAAAGTACCTCGTGCGAGCAGCAAAAGTCTCGGCATAAATATTCTTGGAAATGTTACAGTACTAAGCAGCCAACTTCTTATTCGAATCATCAACAACAAAAGCAGCAATATGAAGCTTCCAAAGGATCATCAACGATATCAAGATGGGCTTATTTAGTGGCACATATATCCAACCCTAGTCGCATACTCGGTCGTGAATGCTGCGACGCTGGATAAGTTCCCCCTCGTGAGCCATGCCCTACATTTAAGTCTTTCTTATCTGATGGTGGTAGATTTATTGATCCTTTCCTTGTGCAAGAGGATCCTTCAGAGGTCTAAGAGGCAACAACTTCCTCAACCTCCCCCTTGTCAATTGGAGCCTTAATACTCGCTAAGAAAGCTGAAGATTCAGAAGATTCCAGTTCTTATAGGACAACCAACAAGCACATAACCCCTTCTTTGGCCGTGATCCAGGAAGAAAAATTCGCCTCGTCACCGCCCTTGCAGAATACAGTCTTTGTCTCTAAACAGATACCAAATGCAATGGTGAATGATAATTCTTCAAAGTTGAAGACTCCATTCTTTGCCTTCAACATGCAAAGGATAAATCAGATGCAGACTCTTATAGCACGACTTTAGTCACTGAAAAGGAATTTTTGGACACAACTTGTCCTATTGATAAACCTTTACAGATGGATAAACCTCCAAACACTACTCTGTCTCAATCTACGACATCCCTTCAAGAGGATTTACTGTTCCAGATAAACCAATGGAATACCTTACAGATTTCCAACAAGTGGTCATCACTCGATAAAAAATTCAAGTCAATTTACCAATAGTTTCACTTGAGGCAGATAAAGATTCAATCTTTTCTTGGACAAAGCTCGAAGTTACAGAAGACTTTGACAAAGGCACTTATCAAGTTACAGATATGATCAGTTTTCAGTTTGGCAAAATAGTCATGGTCAATAACAGTGCCATGACATGGGATTTAACAGAAAGAGATTTGGATGCAGAAGCACAACAACAATACATTTCCTTCTCCCGGAGTTTTCTTCAACTACCTTGGGTTTTATTTAAAGAGGGAGTGAATGTCACGATTGTGACTATGTTGTAGTATTACATCTACTCCTAGTTGCATATACGCGAAGTGCCATGCCAAGGAGAACCCCCTACACTTGGATGGTTACGACCCTTCGCTCAAGAGACGTGCCTCTTCGCCAAAAGCCACACTCCTTCAACAATTGGTTACACCCCTTCGCTCTACGGTTGCGACTCTTCGCCCAAAAATTACAGCTCTTCACCGAAAGGATGTGTCTTTACGTTTGAAGTCATGTCTCTTCACCAGGAGACATGTCTTTTCATTTGTGTCTCTTCGTCTTCTATATAAGGAGCCCTTGCATCACACAATCAACAAATCAACACAGAGTCTTCTGAGACTTGTTTCCGAGTACAATTCAAGTTTCTTAAGTCTTAATCATGAGTTTAAGTAATTAATAAAGAATTAGCAACTAGAATCCTTACAAGGAGTCCCTTTCTCGTGGGGACCCACAGAAGTGACTGCCTTTCAAAAACTAAAAGAGAAATTGACTACTGGACCGGTATTGACTTTACCGAATTTGCAAAAGTCATTTGAATGATGCTTGTGGTCGTAGTTTGGGAGCGGTCTTCATGCAAGGGGGCCATGTGATTGCCTATGAAAGCCGATTGTTTTCAAGGCCAGAATTGACAGCACAGATTTAAGAGAAAGAGCTGTTGGCAGTTATCCATGCTCTTACTCCGTGGTAACATTACCTACTCGGAGCCTATTTTACGGTCTTCACTGATCATCAGAGTTTACACTACTTCTTGTCACAAAAGCAACTTTCGGAAAAGCAGATGCGGTGGGCTAACATCTTGTCACAGTTTTACTTCCAGATTGTCCATGTTGAGGGACACAAAAACTTGGTGGTAGATACTTTGTCTCGGAAGCCGATAATCTTGGCTAATTCCGTAATTCATCATAGAAGCTTCGAGGACATGGTTGATCAATACGCCACAGATCCGGATTTTTCCAATGTATTCACTCGAATACAGAATGGGGAGGTAGTAGCGGGATATTCCATACGAGATGGCTACTTGATGAAGAAAACGATGTTGTGCGTCACACAGCCGTTGAGGGAAAAGGTTTTAACTACGTGCCATTGTCCACCTTTTACGGGTCACCGCGGCACCGAAACCACCTTCAAAGGTGTGGAGCATTACTTCTCTTGGCCGAGACTCAAGAAAGATGTGGACGACTTTGTACGCAGTTGTTTAGTATGCCAGAAGGTCAAGTTTGACAGGTATAAGGCACAGGTATTGTTACACCCTTTACCCATTCCCACCCGCCCCTGGGAAAGTATTGCAATGGATTTCATTTTTGATCTCCCGAAGACACAGAGTGGGCATGATAGCCTTTGGACGGTCATCAACAAATTCAGTAAGCAAGCTCAATGCTCTGCAGTAAAGAAGACAGTTAAGCCCGTTCCTTTGGCAAAACTGTTCGAATATATGGCATGTCTGAGTCCATTGTTTCAGACAAAGATCCCCGGTCTACTAGTTGTTTTGGACGGAAAACTGGGAGAACATTGGCACGCCGTTGCAGTTCCACACACAGACAGCTGGGCAATCTGCGATAGACAATTCAATGGTTTTTAAATTTGTTCAAGTCTTCTTTCCGAATCAGAAGACTAAATGGAAAAAGTATTTGCCCTTCGTGGAGTTTGCCTACAATGACACACGGGGAAGGCTCCAATTCAAGTGTTCGAGGGTGCTTCAATTTCTAAGCACCTAAGACAAGATTTGTTTGAAGCACATTTATTTGAAAAAGTCTAGAAGGCATGGAAGGCCATCTAGCAGTTCAGAGGAGGACAACTCGTCCTCTTTTGACAATGACCAGATCAACAAGAAAACCAAGGAGTTCAAGGAAGGGAGTCACGTCGTCAGGTTTCAGACGTTTTTCAGGCTACCATGATACCCATCGAGTCCTTGAGTTTGTACAACAATTTGATGTCACCTTCTCTGGAGAGCGGTTCTCAAAACATCCCAAGGAGCGAAAAGCGGCATCTTACTCTGTTGTTATGCAGAGAAACACATGCGACATGGTTAAAAAATTCTTTTTTTTCACGTCAACTTGGATATTAGATGAATATGCAAGAGATGTCATCACGTCCTGGCATCGCTTGAACATGACTGAGAAAGATACCTTGGATGACTACTGCCAGACGTTTTGGGATACTTGTCGAAGATTCTTTTGAAAGACCAGATTGAGTGGTTTTGCTATAATTTGCTAAAGAGATTCAAGACTATGCTTTAAACCAGAAGTCTGACTCCATTCAGAGACTTATGGGACATGACTAAGCAACGACTTGGAATGCATGCCTAAGCAACGATTTGGAATGCATGCCGGCTCATTGACTTATGCGACGGGCAAGATAGTATCCACCTCAAAAAGGCAAGAGTCTGCCAGTGAAGAGAATGAATGGAGGGAACCATATGATAGCTCATCACACAGGATTTTGGAGAATCAGAGAGTTGCGATGAGCTAAGGGAATCATATGCAAGTTCATCAAAGGATTCCAGAGAAAGAGGAATCAGATGACAGTGCATCTTAGGATTCCAATGATTGACTCTGACGTGCCAATGGACGGGGGAAGCGAAAGACGCTACCCACATGTCCCAGGGCACAACGAAAGAAAGGAAAAAGGGAATCAGTTGGTAGATCAGAACAATCCCCAAACCCCTCAGGATAAGAATTTTGAAGCCGACCAATACATGAGGGACTTGGACACTACTTTTGCTAAGGTCCAGGAGGCTTTAGAGAAATCTCCAGAACGACATAAGAATGCAGCAAATCGACATCGTCGCGATTTGAAATTAAAGGAAGACGATTGGGTGCTCTTACATTTTCAAAAGACACGCCTAAGAAAACAAAAGGGAAAGGAGCGGCTTTTTCCAAAGCTTAGCATGAGGTATTATGGCCCTTTCCCCATAAAAGACAAGATAAATGATGTCTCCTTTAGACTCAAGCTGCCCAATACTTGGAAAATTCACAATGCATTCCATGTCAGCTTGAAACCTTTTAAAGATGATATGCCCGATGATGGGGAGCTTGATGAGAAACCCGAAGTGGAGCAAAGCGAGGAGATACTCGTTCCAGAACAGATTTTGGCACACAAGGACAAAAAGATAAAAGGTAAAGTGATTAGGTGGTTCTTTGTTAAATTGAAGAACTATCCTGCATTGGATGCGAAGTGGACGGAGGAGGAGGACCTAGCAGATACTCCTCAGATTTTGAAACTTTACCTTGAAGCATTTGGTTTAGCATAGTCTACTCCGATAGAACCCCGACTTCAACGAGGGTGAATCTAGTGTAGCCGGTTTGCACAAGAGGGGAGTCACCCTGATTTTGAATAGAGCCACAGATGTCCCCTTTGGGTTTCACGGATACTAAAGGGCTAAGTAGTATTCTGCTGAATGACTTTATAACAAGAATTCCCAAAAAATGAATATGATTGATTTGTACTCTCTCATTTGACTTGTTTGAGTGCAGTAACTGAAAGACGAAATGGCTACAACATTTCGGTCTCACAAATCTCTATAGACATGATTGCAATAAGGATTAATTAACCGGGCATCCGTGAGGTCCCAACTAGATCTAGATGCGATTACTAAATACGTTGCCGATGGTCATGGTCTTAGATTTGGAATGAATTTGTCTGTGATTTGTCATGTGATGTCTAGTGATGTGATTGTCTTTATGTACAAGTGCTAGATGTGTCGTGTCTAGTGCGTCGGTACTAACAATCAGTGTCTACTAAGACAGTTTATGGCCTCTGTCTATTTTGCAGGCGTAATCGAGGGCGATCACAATTCTTTCAAGAGGGGGGTATGTCACAAACCGGTGACGTGGCAGTGCCCAGACAAACCCACACATAGAAATTGCTGACGTGGTAGCCTTCCGAGAAATTGTACGGACATCGCTGACGTGGCAGTGTACGAAAACCCGCATAATGCACTGACTAGCTGACAAGGCACCGTACGGACCTCTGCGTTTTACACCGACTGTACAAACAATACGGATTTCCGCAAATCGTGCTCCAGCTTTTGGAGATTACTGCTTTTGAGTTTGAGAAGCTTTTGGAGATAAATTGATTTTATTTTTTAAAGCTTCTGGGGCTTTGCTTTTGGGCATCCCTTGTAAGAATAAATAAGCCCAAATGCCTCACTTCTCAAGGCATTTGGACGCAAAGACTAAGAGTGGGCACCCACGGGCTCTTTGTACTTTGCACACAGATTAATATAAAAATAAATATCGAAAGGGACGCCAGTCTTTGGAGCCAAAACCTCTTGGCACGGAACGACGACCAGGCCGTGTCGTCTTTTGTGAACTATTTTGACGTGAATCTCTGCTGTGTCGCAGTAGAATCTTGACTTGGGGTGTCCAAGTTTGTTACAAGGTATGAGGACCAAAGATGTCTGGGATTGTTTTTACTCGAGCTGCGCCGACACAAAAGCAGCCTGATGAGGGGAGAGGCTAGCCAATCTCAAAGACGGATCATAGACTTCTTTAGAGCAAATACCAGGCAGATAGAGGAGCAGATACCACAACAAAGCTCACCCGCACCTCACATCAGAGGCACGTTGATTGATCACGGGACCGAGCTAGAGAGATCCAGACGCCCACGACTGCGAGAACTACACATCATTGACGGAGGCTACATCAGAGGATTTGGATCACCATGGCCCGGCATGCACGACGCCCGGTCAGATTACTACCATGGAGGAGATTGATGAGATGTGCCAGTAACCGATGATGGATATCCTATGATCCAAATGAGGATCATACATCCTGTCCCTTTTTGTATTAGCTTTTATGCATAGGCTATCAGTCTTCACTCACAACATCCACCCCTACTCATAGCCTATGCAATCCCATCTAGCTACTTAGCTCACATTCAGCACCAGTTAGGATTTTATAGTCTCTCTCTCTCTCTCTCTCTCTCTCTCTCTCTCTCTCTCTCTCTCTCTCTCTCTCTCTCTCTCTCTCTCTCTCTCTCTCTCTCTCTCTCACACAGACAGATCACAGACTTCTTTGAGCTGCCACTGGACACCCGGAGGAGCTACTACCACAGGAAAGCTCGTCGCCTCTCACACAAGAGGCACACTGATCGACCGAGCGACTGAGCTGGGGAGATCCAGACGCCCACGACTGCGGAGGACTACACAGCATCGACGGAGGCTGCATTAGAGGATTCGGATCACTTTGGCCTGACACGCATGACGCCCGATCAGACTACTGACCATGGAGGAGATTGATGAGATCCCCCAGTGACCGATGCTCGATCTCTTGTGATCTAGCTATCCCAGCTAGCTGCTTAGTTCACACCTAGCAGTTTAGGATTCCATGGTATTTTATTTTGTCATTTTGTCATTTTGTTACTCTGACTTTGTAACTTTCTGGTCTCATAGGTCACTTTGGCCTTTTGAAGACGTTAATATAACATTTCATATCTCTCTCTCTCTCTCTCTCTCTCTCTCTCTCTCTCTCTCTCTCTCTCTCTCTCTCTCTCTCTCTCTCTCTCTCTCTCTGTGTGTGTGTGTGTGTGTGTGTGTGTGTGTGTGTGTGTGTGTGTGCGCGCGTGCGTGGGTGAGTAGCAGCAGCAGCGACAGACATAGAGACAGCAGGTACTGTTCGCGCACTGGTGAGCAGCAGCAGTAGCAAGAGACAAAGACAGAGCAGGTGATGTTCGCACGCAGGTGTGTAGCAGCAGTAGCGTGATTTGTGTGAGCAGGCGCAGAGTTAGGGTTTCGGTGCAGCCTGTAGAAACTTCCTGCACGTGAGAGGGTTAGCAATTGGATAACAACCCATTAGGATTTCCAGGGTGCGGGCAGCAAATCCTCTCGATTTGATCCGCCTCATGACAATAGACATCTACACTTACAAGCATCGGAAAGAGATGGAGATGCCTACGGAGGATGCCATGTCCATCATCAAAGAATGTTTGAGTGAGGATTTTGACTATGCTCGCAAAGCCTGGGATGGTCAAACTCCTGATAAAGAAGTGCTTATTCCCGTGCAGGAGTTGATGGATCCTGTCGTGCAATATGCTCTTAATGCATTAATCCTCTTCTTTCCCAGCAAGATGTCTACTGCTCGAGATGTGGGACAGTGGGTGGATTTTCTTCTGAAACGTGAATCAATCAGAGGTGTTTACTTTGGAGCACGAGTATTCCACGAAGTTTTGTTGATCGACTCTAAAGCCAAGGATACACTTTTTGAAATGTCCCCTTTGTTTTTCAATATCCAGAAGACTCATGTTTTGCCTTGGGCCCTCACCACAGATTATCAGAGTTCGATTCGTCATAAATGGCCGGTGTGGGTTGAGGTGGAGGATTTTCCTCGAACATGGCGCCATTTTCTCCCGTTGTTTATCCTCACAGCTGGGAAAGGTCATTTGTCCCCCGAAATTAGATGCAAATACAAATCATTTCTACATCTTATGGGATACAGATATTCCCACGCCTACTGGTATTTATGTAAATTCAGGGGATCCTTTGGTGGGCAAACGACCTTTCAAACTGAAATGGGTAAATTTGCCAATTCATGCTTTCGTTGTGGTAAGTTTGGGCATATGCATTCCGAATGCCCTGAGCCGAATCTACAGCCTCCTCCTTCAGCTGTTCCAACCTCACAATCCATCGCGCTTGCAAAGTTGTCGCATGAGCATAGATCTTTTGAAATCGGTAGATAAAGGGAAGGGGAAGCAATCTACGGCTATCGCCACACACCAAAAGAGAAAGATAAAGGGAAAGCTATAAACACAGATGCATGTACGATCCCTAAGAAACCTGTTAAGCTTAGAACTCCGGCTTCTTCACGTAATTATGTACCGCAGCCAAAGATTGTGGGTCAGCGCAAACTCCCTTGTAATGACAATAAATCTTTGGCAATAGCATGGGATAAAGTAGTTCGTTCCCAAAAGGATGCGGTTACAGGTGAAGCTTCTAGCTTGGACCCACATACTGGGCCAAGTCAGCCACTAACTTCCCCTTTGCACAGTATGGATGAAGACGTGTCCATGGGCATGTCAACGTAGCTGCTACTTTCTTTGCCCTTTGTACATATGTGGTGTGATGAATAGAAGTATAGTATGCATGTCATATAATATGCGATATGCAACCCCGACAAGTGGAGGCTAACCTGGCACTTTTTGCACATACATGTAAGGCAGATATAGTGGTTTTACAGGAACATAATCAGCATGAATTTTCCGGATAGTGCTCTTATTTTGTGGGTTATTAAATAGCTTATGCTGGCTTGGCTGGTTTTTCGGGTGTTCTAATGCTAGTTCGTCATGAACTACAGCCGGTTCTTGCTTAGAATGATCCCGGTGGTCCATGGATGGTGATACAATGTATGTTGCATGATCAAGTGTATGAGGTGGGTGGTGTTTATGGGCATACAGCATCTAGGTACAAGGCTGTCTTGTGGCAAGATATTAGCTCTTATTCATGGACTTCGAATGCATTGCTTTGTGGGGATTTCAATAATGCACCGAATATCTCTATAATACTACTGGTCATTCTCATATGCTACGAGTTGAAAGGCAAGCTTGGGATAATCTTAGTGCTTCTATGTACGTGCACGATTTGTGGACGTGTCTACATCCTGATGCTTCGGGCTTCACTTTTCAGCATAATGCGCGCACCTCTTACCGTGCACGATTGGACCGCTGGTATTTAATGAATTCGCAATAGTATGATGACTTTGTCTGTGAGATGAGAGTTGATCATACATCGATGTTATTTGATCATGCTCCAATTATTTTGACCTTGCAATTCGGCCCACCAACATGTGATTAGCCTCTTCCTTGGAAGCGTCTTCTGCATATGAATAATGCTTATCTTTCTCATGACAGCTTTCGAGATATGGTTAATGAGGTCATTCCCTCCACTCTGTGATCAGATTCATTATGATCTGGATACTGCATGGTATCGTTTTTTCATACGTATCCAATGCATTATCCAGGATAATGGTAAGCAGTAAATGCGCCAGCTGCGTGGGGATGTTCATAAGGCAAAGCTGGTTTGTCAAAATCTACAAAAGTTGGCTGACTCAAGACCCTTATCGGCTTCACAAGAGGCCGCTCTTTGTCAGGCACGTCTGTGCCTACGTCAGAATGATCAGCGCAAAATTGATAAATGGCAAACTCGCGCTCGCAAACGAGCCCTCATGGATAAAGGGTGTGCCTCTAAACAATTCTTCAAACACCTGCATCATACTAGACAAACCCAAGGTATTAAGCGGGTTATGCTCCCCTCAGGCTTTTGGACATCTACAAAACAGGAGCTTGCTTATGCTATGGTTTCTCACTACAGTACTGTGTTAGCTGCTCCTCCCTACGCCTTTACTGAGGCTCACTGAGCGCGACAATTACTGTTATCTCGAGTGCAGCCAATTCTTTCACTAGAGGCTGCTAATTATCTTGAAGCAGCATTTATGCAAGATGAGTTACACATAGCCTTGCTTCATCTAGGTAGATGGCGTTCACCTGGCTGGGATGGTCTCACAGTTAAATTCTTCATCTCGTTCTAGGATTCTCTCAAGGAGCCTCTGCTTCTCATGATGAATGCCGCATGGGACACACAACATCTGCCAAAATCTTGGAAAGAGGGTCTTCTTGTATTGCTACCTAAACGCAAACTCTACGAGCAATTTTCCCAGTAGTGGCCTATTACCCTTATGCCCATCATTTATAAGATTTTTGGCCAAGATGATAGTACTTCACATCAAAGATTATCTTTTTACAGGTCTTCATAAGGCGCAATACGGATTTATCCCTCGTCGCCGAACAATGGATAATTTGGCCAATATCCTAGTGGGTATGGAATTTTTTCAGTATACACAACAGGATGTGCTTGTGATGCAAGTTGACATAGATAAGGCTTTTTGACATTGTCCGCTGGGATTACATTGTGGATGTCATGCAATGTCTCGGATTTGGCCCAAAGTTAGCACATATTGTGTATTTTTTTATACGCTCATAGTACGACCTTAGGGATCCTTGCAGGCGAAGTGATAGATTCTTGGTCTCTTGGATGTTCAGTTCAACAAGGCTGCCCACTTAGTGCTTTGTTATTTGCCATTGCTACCCACCCTCTGCTTTTACACTTGGATCACTTGATCTCCCAAGGCCGCCTTCATGGATTACATTTGCCTTCTGGTTAGAATTTCGTTGGGCAGGCCTATGCGGATGACTCCTTGTTCACGCCCAAGAATACTCTAGATGATATGCGCGAAATTATGCATGCATTGGACTTGTATGGTCTTACTACCGGTCTTAAAGTTAGCTTCTACAAGTCTAATCTCTTGCCTCTTCATGCACAGACTTGGCATCAGCTTTTGTGGCCTGGAAAGATTGTGCCTCCACATGAAATTACCCGACATTTGGGATATCCTATTGGCTGGCATGTTACTGGCACTCAACAGATTGAATCGGTTATGCATTGCCTCAATATCAAACTCCAATATTGGAAATTGTCTACTTGGCCACTACAGGTCAGACTCGCATTGTACAGAGCATCATGATGGCATATGTTTAGTTCTATTTGCCCTTGTTGCCTTGGCCGCAACACCGACTTACCTCTCTTCAGTCGTCTATACTATCGCATTTATGGCATACAAAGGCTAACTAATGTGGTTTGCGCTTGATGTCCATGGGCAAGATTCACTGTCCAAAGCGCTTTGGCGGCCTTAACATTTTGGATTTGTGCAGACATGCTCTTGCTCGAAAAGCATCTCTTTTGCCCACGCTTGTTGAGCAGCAACAACCATGGACAGTCACGGTTGATTTGTTTATCAGCTTTCTTATGTTTGCTTTTAAAGCCTTTTCATACTTGAACACATTGGTGTTCACCCTTATGTATCGACTTCTTGTTGTGGGTTTTCCTTCTTTGGAGGTTTCCCACTTGTAAATTAATCAAATGCACTTACTATTAAAAAAAAAAGTGTGTGTGTGGCGTGCGTGAGTGCAATAACAAGGGAGGTTTGACCCTTTGCATTACATAAAATTGACCATAGGTCCATATACAAGACATATGGAAAAACCCCAAAAGATATACATTGAGACCATGGGGAAAAATCCCAAATCAAACCACAGGATACGTTTAGGGATAAAGATACTCTAATCAGGTGGTGAAATGTAGCTATCTAGATTGTGATCAATTCTACATGGATCTACCCAAAGCTTTGTACACCTCAAGCAATGTAGTGAAAACCACAAAGTCCAGTGTTGTTTTGTATCTGACTGGTATAAAGCATCCGCTGTAAAAACCTCAATATATAGTATTCTACCAGGGCAGTACCAAACCAGCAAGTAACCAGGCTGAAGAATGGAATCCAGCCTGTCAACTTTATTCCCAAACTCTACATATCCTCATGTGGATCAGTAGGTAACATATCCTTCAAATAATAGCCAAAACTTCCTAGTCTTCTCAGGCTATGGAGTAGGACGAAAAGTACTCTTTCTAGGAGTAGAATATCCAAAGTCCAGTATATCAATCAATTTCAGTGATACAGCCAGATTAAAACCTAGAAGCATAAATGACAACAACTCGTGTGTTTAGGCAACATGGCAAAGCAACAATTGAACAGATAATGTGAAGCCTAACCAGTTAAAGCATGGAAAAGAGCCCTGGTTTGAGGAAGAAACAAATAAATCAGTGATACGAGGGAAATGATAGTGGATACCCTCAAATTTTTTTATTTTTGGCTGTGTAATCTACCAAACTCATTAATATCTTCAGAAAATCAGTTTTGTGCAGACGAGAACTTATAAACACGAACCTGTAATAGTCTAACAAACCAAAACCATTCCACAATATGCCAACAGCAAGTATAAAAGATAGAACCAGTGAGTTTGAGAAAACACATGTTGTGAGGCATTATTTTCAGCAAGCAGAACGTTTTCGCCACAGCAACAATGCACCGCATCCCACTCAATCATTCACACAGAAAGTATTGCATGACGAAGAGGGAAAAATAAAATCACTCATTCCATTTATTCAGACAGTATTCCGAGGCTAAGTGAGGGAGACAGGACCCTCACCTTTTAAATAGATGATTGCAGCTCCTTGTATGAGGATTCCATCTGGAAGCCATCCTCTCAACCATCCTCGGCTTGTAGTACCTAGAGGGGATGCCAATCGGGGCACATCAAAGGAGCGTGAGACCAGGTCTGTAGCAGAACATATATGTCACCCAGGAGAGTCACCAAACCAAGGGGCCGGATGCATAGGGGAGGCCAGTCGGCGCATCAAAAGGGCGGGAGCCCTGGTCTATGGCAGGATACCAATGGAGGCCGCACAGTAGAGGAGGTAGATTGCGAGAGAAAGGGGACCAGCGGCTGCAGGTTATAGGGGATAGATTCTGAGGGGTGGAACGAGGTAAATCAATGAGGGTGTCAGAGAAAGGGATTGCAATCCCACGATGTCAGCAGGGAAAAGGAAGTCATAAGTTGAAAAACTTAGAAATTATCCAAGCTACCCACTTCACCTAACCAAGCAGGAGGGTCTCACATGATTTAATTACCCACTAAATAAAATAACCACCACCGTCATCATATCATGGCAGAGAGAAGAGGAAAGGCCACATTTTCATATATTGAGGCCCGTATATGGAAACGAACTAAGGAAATTACCCACAAGACAAAAAGACTATCACCTCATTATGCTCAGTGTAAACTAGAATTACCCATTGAGGGAAGTATCAGGTCCATACTTCTGGAAAACACCCATACGACAATGCAACTCTCAGCTCTATCATGCATAGGCTAGGTTCTCCTATTTAGGAGAGTGTAGGATAATTATAAACAACCAGAAAACAATATATCTATCAGTTTCATTAGTTAGACTCTCACATTAGGACAGTGCAAGCTAAATATTCAAGGTGAGCACTCATTAAATAGTATAACCATCTGCTCCATCCAGTGAATAAAAGCCAACCATAGTAGCTGTAGAATAGCAAGCTGAAGCAGGTATTTAGAGTAAGTATAGTGACTAGTATAGACATTTGGCACAATGTAATCGGATATAGAAATCAAAGCCAAGTGAAGCAATCCTACCCACCAGCTCCATCATGCAAAATAGAGCCAGATTCTTCCATAGAAGCAAAAGAAAGTTAAATACCCATGGTAATGAACCACAAGACATAATAGTGTGTGTGTGTGTGTGTGTGTGTGTGTGTGTGTCCCAAAGATGAAGCAGTCAAAGCCCAGTAAAGTGACCAAAAGAGTGTGTGTGTGTGTGTGTGTGCGCGCGCGCGCGTACGTGCGCGCGAGCAATAAAAGTGGAGCTTTGACCCTCTGCATTACATAAAATCGACCATAGGTCCATATACAAGAAATATGGGAGAAACCCCAAAAGATATACAATGAGACCATGGGGAAAAATCCCAAATCAAACCACAAGATACGTCTCGGGATAAAGATACTCTAATCAGGAGGTGAAATGTAGCTATCTAGATTGTGATCGATTAATCATACATGGATCTACCCAAAGCTTTGTACACTTCAAGCGACGTAATGAAAACCACAAATTCCAGTGTTGTGTATCTGACTGACTGGTATAAAGCATCCGTTTAAAAACCTCCTATAGTAGCTCACAAAAGCCAAGGGACGATGAAACCCCGAAGCCATGCCTCCAAAATAATCCGCATCCACTCTAAAATTTCTTGATGATGTATCCTAAATAAGGACGCAGATCTACGGCACAACCACACTCTAAGAGAGGCAAGAGGGATCTAAAGGTTTCTCCATCACCGTTACAGGAATACTGTTTGTCCAAGCAAGTATAAACCATGCAAGAGCTTATGGACCATGCAACAATTGGCTACAAATTGATGAAAGGAAAGCTAAGAGCAACTTCGGCTAACAACTAGAACTCCCGGCAACAAGGAAAAAATCCTCATGAGTCTCATGAAAGTCAACCCTCCAAGTCAAGATTCTTCGCGACACAGCAGAGATTCACTTCAAAACACTTCACAAATTTAAGAAAGAGAGCCGACATGGCCCGGCGTAGTTATGTGCCAAGAGATACTGACCCCAAAGACTCGCGCCCCTTTCCGTATTTCTTTTATATTAATCTTTCAGCAGAGTACAACTCCCGCAGGGGTCCTCCGCTCTCAAACTCTGCGTCCAAATGCTCTGAGAAGTGAGGCCCCTTAGGCTCCTTTTATTCTTACAAGGGATGCCAAAAGCAAAGCCCCAAAAGTTGAACCTGTACCCAATTGAAGCAATATAAAGAAATACCGAAAGGGGCGCTAGGGTTTTGAGGCCAATGCACTCTGGTAGTGTCTGCCACTCCGTATCTCTCACGTGGAGACTCTCTCTCATTCAATCAATCTGAAGTGCTAAAAGTCTGTTTCAATCTGTTATTTTCAGTTGGCACGTGGTGCCCTCCCATTACATCCACCATGCGTAAATCGTATGGAAAGTGTTTGCTGGAAATGTGATGTCAATGGCTCTACCATTCAAATCCATGATAGAAACGGCTCCCTTAAGGCCCAGCATTGAAGAATTACTGGATCACAAAGTCCCTACTAAAATACAAAGGACCCCAGCAGCAATCCTCCTCAAAAGTGAAACAGACACTCCCCCAAAATAACAAAACCCACTAAACCCATTGCACCCACCCAACTGTGTAGCTGCTGTGGTTCAAATTGCTGTTGCATTGCTTGTTTTGTAGGATTGGGCTGACATGCAGGACGCTGTGTGGAGGGCTGCAAAAAAGGGCAGAATGCAGCATGACTGGATGGTGGGAGCCTCCAGCTGCAAAGGCAGCAAGCAGCAAATGGGTGGGCTGCGCTGGAGGCAAAAGCTCTTCAAAGGAGGGCACAGCAGTGGCAGTGAAGCAAGGCTTGCAAGTGTGGTGGAGGGCCAGTGAAGTGCAGCCAACGACCGCCAGCTGCACATTTGATAGGGCTGCAAAGGGATTGAATGTCGCCGACAGTGAGGACTGCAGCAGTTGAGGGCGGACAGCATAGGCTGAGAGTGGTGAGGCTTCTGCGTGCAGTGCATGCATACATTGGGATGGAAAGGCTGGCTTTGGTGGAGGTGGTGCAGGGCTGATAGTTGTGGCGCTCGACGCTAGTTGTGGCTGGCGAAAGCCCCGAGGGTAGCTGCAATGTGCATGAGCAGCACACGATGGAACAGCAGGGTAAAACGATGGCAAAGTTGAAGTCTAGCATGGTAAATGCTGACTGCGCGCAGGGGTTGGGGTTTCGCAGTGACTAGCAGTTCCTATAGCTTCACGCTCCATCAGTGTCGTAATTAATTGACTTAGGTTATACAAGAACCTTCTACTATGTACCCTCAGCAACTAATATGTAGCAACAAGAAATTTTATGAGGAAACTTGAGATGACTATTGCCAAAAGAAACAGGAGTCCACAACACATTGGGAGACATCAGCGGATGTGGTCCGTGGGACATACAAAAGCTTTTATCAAGTGTTAAATATTTCAGGTTACAGCTGTAACTCCAACAATCATCCAACAATGCATTATATTCTGAACCTTTGAAGCTTATAGAGTTGTAGGTTTGTATGTCCATAGACAAATATCAGTCAGAAAATTGAAGTACTCACTTTAAACAATCACAAAGCAGAACATACATGTAGGGGACTGACTAGGAAACGTACCAAAGCCCATAGCTCTCCAGCTTCAGCGCTCGATATATGCTTGAGAGCTTGCTCGAACAGGTCTGCAATTCTTATTAAGGAAAATTCAGCTACCACTTCTGACTTTATTTCTAACACAATTCTCATGGCCCACATTCTTGTGCAATTCCTAAATTGACCCATACAAAACTCTTCCAGAAGCTGCTTGGCTAGATCCAGTTTACCCAATTGCAATAGAAGCTTTGCATGACCCCCTGCTAAACCTGAACTGAGCACACCAGCCTCTTTAGCTCTGTCATATATACTTTGCAGACGTTTTGCAACAAGAACTCTGCATTCCTTAGATTGTTTGAGACCAACAGACGTAAGCTCAACATTTTGACCTTCCAACCCTGAGCTCTCCTTTAAAAACAGGGCGTAGAGCATGTACATGTCTGCAGAAGATACGACACCTAAAGCTTTCTCATAAACCTACGATCAAGAACATTGATACTGTCATATCAAACATGTCAGGTTTTAGACAATACATATGAAAACACTCTTTAATCCTGCCAAGAAATAAGATATTTTCACCTCAAGACTTCCAATCTAAACTCCAAACCAATAAAAGGCACAAACTCTTGACATCCACTCCATAAATATAGACTTCACCGAACTATCGAAGTCCAAGTATGGGTTTTCCTCACCCACAGAAATAATGTTAGGATCCAACACAAATCACCAAGGAGGTTTAATCTCCTTTTACCCTGCTCACTGATGAGCACAATTCTTAATGAACAACAAAGAAACGTCCGAACAACCAAGAAAAGATTCACTCGAGATTGTATCTTGGAAATAAGAATCAATGAGATAGGCTTTGATAAACGAGTTCAAAATTTCCATGAAAGAAAGACCAGATCAAGCACAAATTCGCCTGCACTCTAGTTTGAATTACTGATCCATGAAGCATGCAACTAATTAGATGCAAGCAAAGCGAGCACAATCCAAAACATTTTAGCATTCGACTACCTTATTCTGCACAATACAAAAATGCAAAAGCTGTACACAATCATACCTTAATCGCAATCTCCATGTCACCTGTCATCCGAAACCTAAACCTTGCCTGCCAATCCCAGCAGTCAGCATTCAGAAGAAAATCTTTCTCTAAACTTGTAAAAATTTCATCCTGAAGAGACGATGCTTGAGTAAAATGGGCCTTCTGTAGCAACTCAACAAACTTCCTCCTGAGACCAGCATTTGAAGGGAGAGCAGTGATAGCATTTTGGTAGATTGTGTAAGCTAACTTATAAGCAAGTTCATTTATCCCTCCTTTGTTTCCTCTAGGTACAGGCACATCTCTATTAGTATCATCTATCCGCAAAATAAGATCAATTTCTTTAGCACTGTCCCTATCGAAGTCCGTTATTGCATTGTTTTTCTTCGTAACAGGAGAAAAAATATTTGCCTTCAACCTCTCAGCATAAACAAGCTCCAGTCGGAAGTATTCCAGCCAAAGCTGCTCTGATTGCGAACACATGCGCAGCCCACGTTGCATTAGGGCTCGAGCAGCTACAATGTTCTTGTTCTGCTCAAATTCCCAGGCAGAAGCATAGATCCAAACATCTGGAACTGTTGGATGCAGGCGCAAAACCTTGGTAAGAACCTGTCAAAGACCTTCATGTTATCTCCTCGGTAGAAAAATTATCTACATACAGAAGCCTTACAAAAATCAGCATATTCTATCATTTGAGGACATTTAGTATGTACAAAGTTGTTACTGACATGCATAAATGGTACAACACCTGCAAAGATATATCCAGTTGGGGGACGGAGCATAGTTACCTGGAACGGGAACGGGGAACGGGAACAGGAGGGTCCGGAACCGGAGGAGGGGGGGGGCGGAACGGGAATGGGGCCGGAACAGTCGACTAAAGTAAGGCTTGAACTACCTCCATTCAGCTTAATCCCAAATAAACTCCTAAACAACCCAAAAACTGCCCCCAAACTGCACCCAATATGTTCCCCAAACAACCCAAAATTGCCCCCAAATGCCTACTTTTGCCCGTTCCGCCCCGCGTTTTGCCGTTCCGCCTCATGTTCCCCCGTTCCGGAACACCGTTTCGGTTACACCTGTTCCGGAACAGTGTTCCATTCCGACTCCGTTTCGAGAACGGGACTCGTTCGGAACGCCGTTTCGGAACGTTTGGGATGTGTTCCGCCCGTTCCATGTTACACTAGGACGGAGAGGAACTAGAAAAGGAAGAAATATGAAACCCAGACATAAAGTTAAGAGAAGTTATTCAGCAACGCATATCTGCCAATATTGCAGTGAAGGACAGGCAGACCACTTCAAGAAATATAAGCTTTTAAAGGGACAGCATCCGTCAAGGCACATGTAGACTAAGTTGTCCTTTACAACTGAGCAGTGTACAAGAGCAATTATACGGTAGCTAAAAATATTACAAAAACAGCACTCGCTGCTGCTCTCGCTATTGCTCGCCATCGCTGCCATCAGCCTGCCCACCAAACCTTTAACCCCCCCTTCCCTCCTTGCGCTGCCCTCAGCTGCCCGCCAGAGACACCCCCCCCCCCCCCCCCCCCCCCCCCAAACCCCCCCTCTTCCACCTCGCGCTGCCCTCAGCAGCCCGCCAGACCCCCCTTTCCCTCCTCCCATTCCACTCAGCCTGCCCATCCGCCCTCCTCCCGCCCCCCCTTCTCACTCTTTCGAGCTCCCCTGATCGTCTTCGGTCCTGCTCTCTAGCGGCACTGACTCGCCCATTCTCCCCACCTTCGACCTCATCAACGCCCTCGATTTACCCTCGCTCGCCTTCACAGCAGTAGACACAGATGAGGATTTTGCTCCGCCTCAGAGGGACTCGACTGAAGCTCCCTCGCCCGACCCCATAGAACCCACCATCCGACTTGCTCTTTCGCCAACAGAGCAAGCCACCTTAGAGGCGGAGGTGGCACGCCTTTAGGCCACCTATGTTATCTGCAAGATCATCGACACCCGACCTAGCACAGGGGAGGTGCGTGATCTCCTCCAGGCCCACCTTTTAGCGGAGGTGGGAAACATCATCGACGTTCAGCTTCTCGGGCGCGGTTACTATCGGATTGAGTTTGAGATTTCCGAGATGGTTTCCAAGTTCATTGCGATGAGCCCCCTGGCCATCCGAGCAGCTAGAGCTCATTTTCGACAGTGGCGCCTTGGCTTCGATTCGGCAACCGATGCTCTTGTCGAGGAGACAGACCTACCCATCTAAGTCTGCTTCCCTGGCCTGAGGAGAGAGTACCTCCCGCTCCTTTCTAGAAAAGGTTCCGAGATTGGGAATGTCTTGGAGACACCTCACACGGTAGCTTTTGTTGCAGCCAAGGTAGCAGGCATACCTACAATACTCGAGACACCCACCTTCCCGAAGGTCATTTTACTACCTCGGTTGAGTGGTAGTTGGCTCTGATAGAATGTGGAGTATTCGGGCCTCCTGAATCAGTGCTTCACTTGTCGGCAGATGGGCCATCTTGCAAAGCCCTGTCCACGGAGGAGGCTTGAAACGAACAAGGAGAGTGGATCTCCCTGCTACACAGACCGCCTAGATACGTGTCGAACGAACCACCCGACCATAGCCACCATCCGGCAGCTCCCCCGTGCTGGGGCCAGCGTCCGAGAACGTAGGCGTGCACCTGTAAGACCGAGCGTCCCATACCACCCGGCCTCACCTCCTCGAGGTGACCTCGCGCACTCCTAGCCTCGCGGGCTAACCGCTGGCACTCTGCCAGTGGGGTCGATAACTGTAAATGAGGCCTTGGCCTCCCTTTTCACCCCTATGGTACAGTAGCAGATTCAGCCCCATTGGTTGCAGAAGTCTCCCCATTTTCAGCCCAAGAAAACGCAGCCAAAACGGTCATTTTCAGCCACCGAAACAGTCCCGAAATTCAGCAGATAGAAGACCACATATATCAGCCCTAAAGTCGTCGTCATCACCTTCGTCGTCATCGGCATAGTCCAAGTTGCATCAGTTCATTGCATACGCATTGTACCACTTTGTGCAATCAATAAGTAGACCACTCTCGCCGACGAGAGTAGGGCCTTCGGAGGAGGGTTTTACAACGTCTCTGGTGTCGTATCTCTCTTCTCTCTCTATCTCTCAGTCTCATACACTTGCACGCACATTGTCCATTCACTTTGTTCGTGATCATAGCACTTTCCATTAAGAAACGGAAGGCTCTCCCTTCCATAAGAACTAAAAGGAACCTTGAGCATAGTTCGGAGCACTCATCTTTAGCAAAGCACAAACAATCATTCCGCTGCACCTAACATTGGTATCAGAGCTTTGGCAATGTTCTGTATCACTCAAGGAAAGAACCACAAGAATTTTTTTTGCTTGTTGAGGTCGCACGAACCCAAGTTCGCTTGGGCGTGTCGATTCCTAATCGTGTTTTGTTGAAGAGTGACAGGAATCCCAAGAAAGAAGGGCTTGTCTAGCCTCCCCTTGTGTCTCTTTTCACTCATTGAGAGCGGACCGTGCACTTAGCGGCCGGCCAATCGACGTGAGGTGGGAAAAAGCAACCTTGGTGTGAGCGCAAGGCCGCCAAGGGGTGCGCCCACGGAAAGGAGTAGAACTCGGGTGAAGAGAAGATCCTTCTCAAACGCGATTTGCAAGCGAAAGAAAACCTCAAGAACCTCAAGAACCAAGACCCCCAAGAACCCAAGTTCCTCGTGAACTTAAGAACCCAAGACCACAAGAACCCACGACTTCAGAATGGTCATCACTCAAAGCGGAATGGATACTTCGCTTGGAGGTGATGAGCATGAGAGAGGCGAAGAAGAATTTTCCCCACCAGGATGTTTTTCCGACCCTCCCCCTTTTCCATCTACGACAAAGATTGCACTAACTCCTATGGAGGAGTTGGACCAAGAAAGAGAAGCAAAAAGAAAAGCCTACGAAGAAGACATGGCAGCCATAGAGCGTCAGTACCAAGAAAGAATGGCAGCCATAGCGCGTGAGAGCGAGCAAGCACGCTTGAAAGCCAAAGCAAGAGAAGCAGAATTTGATTGAGAGAACAAAGCAAGACAAGCAGAATTTGATCGTAAGAACAAAGCCCTCAAAGAAAAGAGCGACCACCACAACAAAGAGTTTTGGCGACTCTATTCTCAAGTTCAGGCACAGATGCAAGAGATTTGGGGAAAGGAAGACTGTCTCAGTCTCTTCTTCTCCAAAGCATGACACACAGGACTTGCATGATTGTGTGAAGCATGATGATGATTTGATTGACAATGACTTGCATGATGTTTTGATTGACAATGATAAGCACAATGATTTGCATGATGATAAGCATGATGATTTGAATGACAAGGATGATGATTTGGATGACAAAGATAAGCATGATGATTTGATTGATGATGATAAGCATGATCATTTGGATGATCATGACAAGCATGATGATTTGCATGATGAAGATGTGATTTCTCACAAGCATGATGATTTGCATGATCAAGATGTGATTTCTCACAAGCATGATGAGCTGCATCAAGATGATGTGATTGTTCACAAGGATGATGTGTTAGTTGATGCTTTTTCTAGCGAAGCTAACCTCGTTGTAGATTCGATCAATCACGAAGAACCGATCTTGGCTTTCGAGTCGAGATCCAAAGAACCCCCACAGGACGATTCAATCATTCACGAAGAAGCGATCTTGGCTCTCGAGCCTAGGTCCAAAGAACCCTCACAGGAAGTATTATGTGTTCGCATGATTGATATGCACGCATTGTTCAACTGTTTCATTCGTGCTTGTTTCCTGTATTTTAGTCAGCATCGTTATGTGACCCTTTTACTAGGCATGACATATTGTATGTTGAACACGTTTCACTCATGAATGAGCACGAATGTATGCGGATTGTTCATGAAAAGCTGAAAAGGATGCATCCAAGGAAGTCACATTCCATGTCTCTTCCTTGGCATGACGCATTCGTAGAAAGAGCACATCAAAGTATGAACACCAAGCATGGGCATTTCCGTTGTGAATTGCCACAGTTGATTGCTTTAGACCAAAAGAGAAAGATTCGATCTCATTGTTTGCATATGTTTGGTGTCACTCTGTCTCTATGTTCATCTACATTGCATACAAGGTCTTTAGCGAAGACAAGATTTTTTCCACTCACTTTACATGGAATGGGTATGTTCATGGTTTTGTGTTGGAAATGGTTTCAGGAATTTTCAGCCATGGAGATTCTTGAAAAAGAAGAAAGCATGACTCTCAACGAAGTTGAAGCATCGAAGGAGCCACAGAAGACTTTGTGTCGCTTTCGGCGCCGCCCAAAGAAGCAAGCATTGCAAACCTTTATGAAGTTCAAATACCGCACGACCCACACCACAGAGTGGGCCGGCGAAGAGTCCCTTCCAAGATTCCGGATGCTATTGGCGATCTCCCTCGACGCCATACAGTTCGGTACCAATACCTCACTTTGAAAAGGAGGGGACGTCACGTGACACAGCCAACCCTATGTGTCTGTGGACAAGCTACAACATGATCAGGGTTGAGTCAATCCAGTCAGTCTAGATTAGAAGTGATATGGCACTTTTGTGAGTCTATTCGTAGACCGTGCATGCCCAGTCACTTAGTGTAGGTGCATATCCTCTGGTTGCACACAGCATGATCATCAGTATTCCCTTCAGAATCCATCAGATTTAGTCAGGGGAATTTTCTAGTGCATTTAGCCTATTTTCCCTATTTTTGGTATTTTTCACTTATTATTTTTAAGTGACTTTCCAACAAAAGTAGGTAGGGCAATTTTGCTAAGCTTGTATATAAGCAAACCAAAGTTAGCACTAAATGGCAGAAGAGGTAGCAGGAGCTTCCCGCTCAACAGGCAACTTCTCAGCAGCACCCCCTCAAAACCCCTAGCGTTTTTGGATCCCCATCTTCGCCGGGCCTTTCCAGATCTCTGGCGTTCCCATCCATTGCAGGATCGCCATCCTCACCAGCACTACCTAGCAACTGCAGATCCCCATTATCACCATCAAGTTCCAGTTTGCTAGCATTTTTCCATTTCAGCCTATTAGCGTTTTTGGTCTCCAACAAGCCCAGCGTTTTGGCAAAGGACACAGGTAGCCCCAGCGTTAGTGTTTTTCAGCCCCTGCCGCATCAGAACCACAGCGTTTTCAGCCCTATGGTACAGTATCAGATTCAGCCCCATTGGTTGCAGAAGTCCCCCCATTTTCAGCCCAAGAAAACGCAGCCAAACAGTCATTTTCAGCCACCGAAACAGTCCCGAAATTCAGCAGATAGAAGACCACAGATTTCAGCCCTAAAGTCGTCGTCGTCATCGGCATAGTCCAAGTTGCATCAGTTCATTGCATACGCATTGTACCACTTTGTGCAATCAATAAGTAGACCACTATCGCCGACGAGTGGGGCCTTCCGAGGAGGGTTTTACGTCTCTGGTGTCGTATCTCTCTTCTCTCTCTATCTCTCAGTCTCATACACTTGCACGCACATTGTCCATTCACTTTGTTCGTGATCATAGCACTTCCCATTAAGAAACGGAAGGCTCTCCCTTCCATAAGAACTAAAAGGAACCTTGAGCACAGTTCGGAGCACTCATCTTGAGCAAAGCGCAAACAATCATTTCGATGCACCTAACAGATAGCCTGATCGCAGGTCTATCTTCGTAAAATACAACACCCCATGGAGCCGATCTATCAAATCGTCCATGCGCGGGAGCGGATACTTGTTCTTGACAGTGAGCTTATTCAACCCCTTGTAATCCACGAAGAAGCGCATAGTGTTATCCTTCTTTCGAGAAAGTAACACTGGCGCTCCCCATGGGTACTTACTTGGTCGAACAAAACCCTGTCGAGATAATCTTTTAGCTGCCGCTGAATCTCGTCCTCTTCGGTTTTACTAAACCGATAGGGTTGCTTTGAGAAGGGTTGGCTACCAGCCACCAACTCAATGCCATGATCTACTCCTCTCGAAGGCGGCAAGCCAGGAGGTAGATCATCAAGAAAAACATCCTCGAAATCAATCATGATTTCTCGAATAAAGTTGGATTCGTCGGAATCTCCAAGTTCAACAGAAGAACATGAAACATTTTTATGAAATTCAGTGACAGAAGTACCAAGCACTAATGAATCAAACCGAGCAGATGGTACACATTGATAAAAGTCAACATCAGAAGACTTTGTTTCTTTATACATTTCCAAAGCAGTAACAATTGGTATTGCAAAACCATTATTTACAGACTTCTAATTACAAAGCGACACAGATACATGAGGCATGTTCTGCTTAACAAAAACAAGAGAGTGACGTACATAGTCTATATACAATGAGTCTTGTTTATCATAAAACCATGGAATTCCTTAAATAACATCTGCTCTATCCAAGCGCATGATGTGGAAATCTAGGTTCTCTTTGTAATCAGCCAGCTCGAGCGACAAGTCTAGAACCATCCGATTCCATACATCCGTATCCATGCCACGAGCCATCTTCACGCGATACTCATGGTCACTGTCCCGCGTCGGCAGGCTTAGTTTCTGCACCAATTTTGCATCCACAAAATTGTGTGAGCTTCCATTATCAAGGAGTACGGTCACGTCGTGACCATTGATCTTCCCGGGGAAACGGAGAAGATTGTGCTTATCAAACACTTTGGTGCTAAAAGTACAATTAGTGCATGAACTGTGCGCTAAATGATGGATTTCAACTTGAACAACATCAGAATTACCTGAGATCTTGTGAATCTGAACCGAAGGACAACCTTGCGGTTTCTACGTCTTTTTCTTCTTGGGGTAATCCTTGATTTGGTGACCCGTCTGGCCACATCCGAAGCAAGCCCCCCTCTTCACTGCATCAGCAACTGAAGCATTTCTGGCTTTCTTCTTCTCCTGAGAAGATCTCGGCGGTGATTTGGACTTATGCTGGAATCGGGGTTGCTTCCTCGAAGCACCCTCACCGGATTGATGGTCTGCAGTTCTTTTCTTCTCATAATTCGCTCCATTTATCAAATGGAACGTCCTGGCCTTTGCCACTGCATCCTCGACATCAGTCGAGGCTTTGTCCTTGATCAAGGCCCAACGGTAATCTTCATGTAACCCCAGCAAGTACATGTGCACGGCGTGCGTAGAATCCACCTTGCAGAAGGTGAGCGCCTCTTTGAAAGCTGTCGTATTTTATCAAAAGACAGAGTTTTCATCGAAAGACTCTGTAGTTTGGCATAAGCTTTCAAAGGGTCCATTTTAGCGAAATCTCTCTTGAATTTCACACAAAAATCAACCCACGTCGTAGGCTTTTCTGTCATGTCACGCGACCAGGTAAGCGCCTTGCTGCGCAGATAGAGAGGAATCGTCTGAATCCTCCGTTCATCATGCTCCCCATGGAGATCAAAGTATGTGTGTGGTCCACTAGTGCAGCCAGTTATTTACGGCCAATTCCGTACACTCCTTCTCTTCACCTGAGAAATTTGTAGTTTTGTACGGAATTGTGGCAACCGGACCACCCTGCGAAACGCCCAAAAGTAGCAATCTGCATCCGCAATTGCTGGAGATGGGAATGGATACAAACAAAGTGAATGGACACTGTGAATGGACGTGCATGAGACTGAGAGATAGAGAGAGAAGAGAACACGACACTAGAGTTATTGTCAAACCCTGCTCCAAGGGCCCCACTCTCGATGGCAAGAGCGGTCTACTATTGATTGCACCATAGTTTTTTCCGGACGCGTCCGATTGCTCAATCAGGCTTCCTCGCGCGTGCGCGCATGGTTGCCGCATGGTTGCTCTTTTCGGACGCGAGCAGGGCAGCTTTTGACGCGCTGGCAAAAAAACCCCCAATTTGTCAAATGTGGCCCAAAACGCCTCTGCACGATTTATTAAAAACCTGCAGCCATCCCGTTTCTGCACAGAGAGCCCCCATCAAGCTTGAGAGTCGAGAGGACTCGAGACCGCGAGCCGGGAGCCCTACCCAGCGCCCACACACTCTCCCGCGCGCGGCTGATTCTTCACCTACGCCGTCTGTTACTCGTGAGGCCTCCACTTTGTTAAGGTTTGCAGTGTGCACCTTGCAAGTTTGCACAATCCATATGCGCCGAGTGAAGCGTCCCGAATGGCAGTATGTAGAACAATTGAAGCCTCAAAAGAAAGGACAATTTACATGTAAATGCAAGTATTGTGGGTATACTTGGGACAGCGGTCCCTCCCGTATTCGTGCACATTTATTGTCCCTCTCTGGCTATGGTGTAGGCCCATGTGGACTGGTGCCAGAGGACGTCAAAGAGGTGGTCACAAGATTGCATATAGATGTACAGAATGATGGGAAGGACCCAAATGCATTTGTAGATGCCTTGGTGGATGATTTGGGAGCTAATGCCTCTGCCTCAGGCTCAATGAGTACACATGCATCAGGGAGTGCTCATGTAAGTGCCACTGGGACTTCGGCTTCCAAATCAAATGTGGGGTCCTCGAGCAAGAAGAGGAAGGTTGCACAAGGGCCCTTGGCAAGTGCATTTAGCTTGCAAGCACGAAAGCAAGCAGATCAAGCCTTGCGCAGGTTTTTTTATGCGGAGGACATTCCTGAATGGCAAGTGCGGAGTGCTTTCTTTTTGGAAATGGTCAAGGCAATTGGACAAGTTGGTCCATCTTATGTGCCTCCCACATACAATGCTTTGCGCACCACAGAGTTAAATGATGAGGTCAAATGCATTGGTCATGAGATCATGGGTGTGCGCGAGAAATGGAAAGAACATGGATGCACAATTGTATGTGATGGCTGGTCTGACACTAGACGCAGGTCTATCATTAACTTTCTTGCATGCTCTATACATGGTTCTGTGTTTTTGAAATCTGTGGACACATCTGGGAAGACAAAGACATCAGAATTTATTTTCAAGCAGCTTAAGGATGTGATTATTGGGGTAGGACCCTCCAATGTTGTGCAGGTATGCATGGACAATGCAACTAATTGTGTTGGGGCCAGGCAAATGGTGGAAGAGAAATGGAAACACATTTTTTTCACGAGGTGTGCATGCCATTGCTTGGACCTCTTGTTTGAGGATATTGGGAAGCTTCCTTGGATTGTAAAAATTCTTGAAGATGCAACAAAGGTTGCCACATTTGTCACAAGGAAGTTCACTGCTTAGCAAGAAGGAATTGTTGAAGCCATCGGCCACTCGATTTGCCTACTACTTCATCATGTTGGCTAGACTTGTGGATGAGAGATGTATACAAGGTGTGCGTAGGCTTATGATTGATGCAAAATTTGTGAAGATGAAGGCATCCAAGACTGCAAAGGCCATAGTGGTCTCGGACATTGTGTTTAATGCATCCTTTTGGCAAGAGGCCAAGTTGATTTTGAAGATTTGTGCTCCCATCTTGAAGATACTTCGTTTGCCTGATAGGGAAGGAGCCACCATGGGGCTTGTGTATGAGCTTACGGATCGCATGGTTGAGCAAATTCAAAACATGCAAGGTATTGATGCGGCAAGGATGCAAGAGATCAAGGACCTATGCGTTGATAGATGGAATATGATGCACACACCATTGCATGTTGTGGGATACTTGTTACATCCTATATGGAGAGGAAGAGGGCAATTCAATGACAGTGAGGTTCATGACGGGTGGATGACATTTTTGGACAGGTATACCAAGGGTGATTTGACCATGCAGGGTACCCTCATTGATGAGTTGGACACTTTCCTCACTGAAAGAAAGTCATTTGCTCATCCTATTGCAAAGGATCCAAAGAGAATGCAAGAGGGGGTAAAATGGTGGGAGACTTTTGGGGCTTGCACGCCCACATTGTAGACTCTTGCACTTAAGGTGCTTTCTCAAGGGACATGTGCCTCTCCATGTGAGAGAAATTGGAGCACCTTCTCTCTCATTCACACCAAGAGAAGAAATAGGTTACTTCCTGCTCATACCGAGAAGCTTGTCTACATACACACCAACTTGAGGCTCTTATGCAAGATCAAAGAGCGCGGCTATGAGAGAATGGAGGTGACATTGGAGATGCTTAACAAAGAGAAGGATGAGGAGCGCTTGCTTGAGTTGCAGGAGATTCAGGAGGCTATTGCACAAAGCACTACTGTTGTTATGGAGTCTGAAACCGGCCCGTAGGGCGGTAGGCGTTGGCTTTCACCCGAAATTCTTTACTTTAAACACACACACAAAGCACTTTGCAAAGAGAACCTGCGACGGGAGTTAACACTTGAATACACACACGGCTCGGAAGCTAGAATGCTCCGAGCAGACGCAGACAACCTGCAGGCCCCAAAATTGGCGCCCCTTTCGGTATTTCTTTATTCTTTAGGAGGGTAAATTACAAGGTAAGGTCCTGGGAATCCTTCACGTGTATCCACCTAGATACCATTTGATTTGGCCAAATTTCGGCAGCATAACAACCCCAAAACTTGCGCGAAACCAATTCCCCTGCTGGAACTCGCTTGCACTGTCGTATACCCTCTGATTCCTGTCCAAAAACAGTAAATTCAGCACGCTGTATTTACTGGTTTTTGCCCTGTTTTCAGCCCCAAACAGTCCCCTAACTGTCCTCTGCCAGTGGGGCACGATTCCCAATGGTCCTGGCGTCCGTACGGCTGAAAAACAGTGAATTTACAGCGCATACACAGCGCTGATTTTGCACCTGTACGGTGAGGTTATGACCCTCACCAGTGCCTGCTTTGGAGCAGCAGCTAGCTACCCCTGTTCCTGCTCAAGGAGGCTCTTGCCTCAGCACAAAAGCATGAACCCACACAACTGTACATCAGTCAAATGAGGAGCCCTCTTGTGGGGCATCACATAACTGCACGTAGGGGAAAGAGAGAGCAGTGTGTAGTGTGCAGGGCATCACTCCTAGCACCACACTGTACATGAGAGGGAAAGGAAGCACTCCATAGCTCTTAACCTGTGACAGGTTCTCAATGAAGCATCCTCCCAGCATAAATCGAGCGCCCCCTCTGCTGCCCTTGACCTGTAATGCATCTATGAACAAATAGATGCAAAAAGGGGAAGATTTCCATGGCTGCCAAAACCTGCGTATCGCTGAAAACGCAGCAAAACAGCCCTGTAAACACGCATTTGATGCCTTCCAATGCTGAAAATGAGCTCCTTGGACCTAGGCAAAGTCATGGGAAGCTCAAAAATGGAGAGAAATGGCTGAAAATCAGCGTTAACAGCCTCCAAAACTGCTCTAGAAAGTAAGTTACGAGTTCTCTTCTCCCAAACTTGGTAAATTGACCAAAAAGTGCCACTTGGCACTCATACATGCAATTTCCCCGCATTGGGTTTCCTGCTTAAAAATCTCTCAACTTGTGCATCAGTTGACTTTGCAGCAAAGTAATAAAATGTTCCCTTGGTCATACCGAAGGTAATGACGCGAACACATTTCACGGCCCAGAATAGCAGTTCCCTAATTTTTTGGAGATGCTTCTGTTGGGCTCCCGCTGGTCTTCTGACCATCTATCCTCATTGGGACCGCATCCAAAAGTGCAACGTGGCCCAACTATCGGATACTTTCTGTTGGTGATCCCACCTTGACTTTATGCCTTTATTGAGTTCACTTCCTAGTATCCACCAACTTGCTAAGTGCGACGGGGGGGACCTGTATGATCTTGCTCTGAGCCTAGACATCCTCTTACCATACGGATTCCAGTGCCGACCAACTTCCCGTCTGCGGGTGAAACTACCGTTCACATTGGCCATACAATGTCCGACCATTTGCAACTTCAAAAAGAGGGTCTCAAAAATAAAACAAAAATCATTGGAAGAAACCAACAACTAAGGTTAGCAATTGCCACGTCCTCGTGATATACCCCCCTCTTGAAATCGCAAACGTCCTCGATTGCATACCATAAATACATGCCACTGATGATCTTGTGTTGTTAGCACTCTTTTATCATCGCATGTATCTGCAAGAAAGACTGTCAAAACATATGTACAAATGACTTAATGAGACCTTCATACTTTTGTCAAACTGTACACTGCTGTTGCACTGAATCCATGAGTACATTTGATGTGCTAGCTCTATCATTACCCCTCCTTTGCAAACATTGGGTTGGGGCATACGTAGACTGTAACCCAAAGGCCTCAAGGTAAAGCTGCAATACATTTGGTGACTCTGACAGTTCATGCTCTTCCATCCACTTTGCATCCATAGGTGGATAGTTCTTGAACTTCACCATAGCATCTTGCAACCTGTCCCTTAACTTTTACGTATGACCATCTATCCTCATTGGGACCGCATCCAAAAGTGCAATGTGGCCCAACTGTCGGATACTTTCTGTTGGTGATCCCACCTTGACTTTATGCCTTTATTGAGTTCACTTCCTAGTATCCACCAACTTGCTAAGTGCGACGGGGGGGACCTGTATGATCTTGCTCTGAGCCTAGACATCCTCTTACCATACGGATTCCAGTGCCGACCAACTTCCCGTCTGCGGGTGAAACTACCATTCACATTGGCCATACAATGTCTGACCATTTGCAACTTCAAAAAGAGGGTCTCAAAAATAAAACAAAAATCATTGGAAGAAACCAACAACTAAGGTTAGCAATTGCCACGTCCTCGTGACAGAGTCTCTTCCGATTAGCATGCCCAATGATATTGGGACTTCATGCTCCGTTGTTGAGGATGAGGCTTGGGATGAGGATGAGGATGAGGATGAGGATGATGAGGGTGATGATGAGGATGATGATGAGGAGGTGGCCTTTAATGAGAGTTAGAGCTCATTGCATTTTGCTCTAGCCTCGGTCCTAACTCCTCTTAGCTCTACTTATGTTTTGGATTCACTATTTAGCATCGAGCGGCTGGACTCCACCCTCTAGGCTCTACTTATGTTTTGTCATTTGAATTTTGGAGTACTCAATACACAGTCTTGTTGGTTTTGGAGGCTCCATATTTTGCCATCTACTATGATCATGATTCATTGATGTATCTATTGATCAGAGATCTTGATCTGTTTCTCGGCTCCTGACTCCTTGATTTAGCTAGATTCTACATTTTCTATGATGTTTTAATGCATTATGTGGCTTTGGGCTACTCTCTAGAGTCTAGTGTTCTAATTTTAATTGCTATTTGTTATGAGATATATATATATACACTAATTTTTTAGTGCCGTATGGTATTCCACGTATGGAATCTTCGGGGGGTCTGAATCGGGCTTATATCGGGCTTCCATACCCGCCCGAGTGAGACGCATGGTTGCCGCATGAAAAAACTATGGATTGCACAATCTGGTACAAGATGCTGATGCAAATCTAATGGCTATGTCGATGTAGACGGTGTGGACACGATGCAACGACGACGCGCTGAAAACTGTAAACCTTGCGGAAACTGACGGTGTGGCGAGAAACTGCTGCGGGAAGGTGAGATCTGCGAGGTTCGGGACTTGATCTGCGGTGTCTAAGGGCTGAAAACTGAAAACGTTGATGCTTCTTGGTGTTCTGTCGCGGTAAATCTGCAAAACGCTGGGGCTGATCTGCAAACCAAAAACGCTAGGGCTGAAAATGGTTATGTTGTCGTCGCCGGATGGCGTGCAACTGCAAAACACTAGGTCTCTTGTTGAGTCTTCTGTTGCCAGGGATCTGCAAGAAGCAAAAACGCTGGTTGATCTGGTCCAAAAACGCTAGGTGGTTGTTGTGGAGCAAAAACGCTAGGGCTTGGGGTTCTGCTGAGAAGTTGCCTGTTTAGCGAGTGCTCCTGTTGCCTCTTCTGCCTGAAAGTGCTAACTTTGGTTTGCTTATATACAAACTTAGCAAAATTGACCTACCTACTTTCCAACAAAAGTCACTTAAAAATAATAAGTGAAAAATGTCAAAAATAGGGAAAATAGGTCTATGCGCTGTAAAAATGCTACTGATGGGATCTGACTGGAATCTGATGGTCATGCTGTGTGCAACCAGAGGATATGCATCTAATCTAAGTGTCTGGACATGCACAATCTACGAACAGACTCACAAAAGTGCCAAATCACTTCTAAATCTAGACTGACGGGACTGACTGACCCCTTGTCGTGCTGTAGCTTGTCCATTGACACATAGGGTTGGATGTGTCACGTGACATCCCCTCCTTTTCAAAGTGAGGTACTGGTACCGAACTGTATGGCGTCAAGGGAGATCGCCAATAGCATCCGGAATCCTCGAAAGGAGTCTTTGCCGGCCCACTCTGATGCGTGGGTCGTGCGATACTTGAACTTCATAAAGGTCTGCAACGCTTGCTTCTTTGGGCCACGCCAAAAGCGACACAAAGTCTTCTGTGGCTCCTTCAATGCTTCAACTTTGTCGAGAGTCATGCTTCTTTCTTCTTCAAGAATCTCCATGGCTGAAAATTCCTAGAACCCATTTCCAACACAAAAACATGAACATACCTATTCCATGTAAAGTGAGTGAAAAAAATCTTGTCGTCCTCAAAGATTGTGCATGCAATGTAGATGAACAAAGAGACGGAGTGCCAAACTGTTCACCACACACACGCAAACAATGAGATCGAATCATTCTCTTCTGATCTAAAGCAATTAACTGTGGCAATTCACAACGGAAATGCCCATGCTTGGTACTCATACTTTGTTGTGCTATTTCTATGACTTTGTCGTGCCAAGGAAGAGACATGAAATGTGACTTCCTTGAATGCATACTTTTCAGCTTTTCATGAAAAATCCGCATACATCCGTGCTCATTCATGAGTGAATCGTGCTCAACGTACAATATGGCATGCCTATGAAAAGGGATCACATAAAGACACTGACTAAAATACAGAAAACGATCACGAATGAAACACTCGAACAATGCATGCTCACTAATCACTCGAGCACATAGTACTTCCTGTAAGGGTTCTTTGGACCTAGGCTCGAGAGCCAAGATCGGTTCTTCTTGAGGGGTTCTTTGTTCTTGTGACTGATCGAATCTGCAATGAGGTTAGCTTCACTAGAGAAAGTATCAACTAACACATCATCCATGTGAACAATCACATCTTCTTCATGCAACTCATGAGAAATCACATCTTGATCATGCAAATCATCATGCTCATCATTATCATCCAAATCATCATACTTATCATCATGCAAATCCTATGTGTCATGCTTTGGGAAAGAAGAGACTGAGAGAGTCTTTTTAACCTGATCCTTTGCAATCTGTGCCTGCACAGTAGCAAAAAGTCGGAACAACTCTTGCATGTGTTGGGTTCTTTGTTCGGCCGCTAAGCGCGCTTGCTTGCGCTCGCGATCCAATTCGGCTCTTCTTTCTTTGTGTTCACGCTCTATTTTGGCTCTTCTTTCTGCATTTCTTGCTTCGCGTTCTAACTTCATGTCCATCATCATCTTTTCGAAAGCTGCCATAGGGTTTGGTGCAATCTTTGGCATAGATGGGGAAGGGGGAGGGTAGGAAAAACCTCCTGGTGGAGAAAATTCTTCTGCACCTCTCTCATGCTCATCACCTCCAAGCGAAGTATCCATTCCGCTTCGAGTGATGACCATCCACTGAAGTCTTGCGTACTTGTGGGTTCTTGTGGTCTTGGGTTCTTAAGTTCACTAGGAACTTGGGTTCTTGGGGGTTTTGGTTCTTGGGGTTCTTGAGTTCTTGAGGTTCTTGCGGTTCTTCTTGAGGTTCTTCTTTCGCTTGCAATCTGTGTTAGAGAAGGATCTTATCTTCACCAGAGTTCTGCTCTTTTCCGCGGACGCACCCCTTGGCGGCCTTGCGCTCACACCAAGGTTGCTTTTTCCCACCTCACGTCGATTGGCCGGCCGCTAAGTGCACGGTCCACTCTCAATGAGTGAAAAGAGGCACAAGGGGAGGCTGGACAAGCCCTTCTTTCTTGGGTTTCCTGTCTCTCTTCAAAAACACGATTAGGAATCGACGCGCCCAAGCGAACTTGGGTTCGTGCGACCTCAACAAGCAAAAACAATTATGTGGTTCTTGTGGTTCTTTCCTTGATTGATACAGAACATTGCCAAAGCTCTGATACCAATGTAAGGTGCAGCGGAAGGAATGTTGAACTTTGCTCAAGATGAGTGCTCCGAATTGTGCTAGAGGGTTTCTTTTACTTAGGGAAGGGAGAGCCTTCCGTTCTTTAATGAGAGAGTGCAATGGATACAAACAAAGTGAATGGACACTGTGAATGGACGTGCATGAGACTGAGAGATAGAGAGAGAAGAGAATACGACACCAGAGTTGTTGTCAAACCCTCCTCCAAGGGCCCCACTCTCAATGGCAAGAGTGGTCTACTATTGATTGCACAATCTAGTACAAGATGCTGATGGAAATCTAATGGCTATGTCGATGTAGACGGTGTGGACGACGATGCAATGACGACGCGCTGAAAATTGTAAACCTTGCGGAAACTGACCGTGCGGTGAGGAACTGCTGCGAGAAGGTGAGATCCGCGAGGTTCGGGACTTGATCTGCGGTGTCTAAGGGCTGAAAACTGAAAACGCTGATGCTTCTTGGTGTTCCGTCGCGGTAAATCTGCAAAATGCTGGGGCTGATCTGCAAACCAAAAACGCTAGGACTGAAAATAGTTCTGTTGTCGCCGAATGGCCTGCAATTGCAAAACGCTAGTGATTTTTCTGTCGCCAGGGATTTGCAAGAAGCAAAAACGCTGGTTGATCTGGTCCAAAAACGCTAGGTGAAACGCTAAGGCTTGGGGTTCTGCTGAGAAGTTGCTTGTTGAGCGAGTGCTCCTGCTGCCTCTTCTGCCTGAAAGTGCTAACTTTGGTTTGCTTATATACAAACTTAGCAAAATTCCCCTACCTACTTTCCAACAAAAGTCACTTAAAAATAATAAGTGAAAAATGTCAAAAATAGGGAAAATAGGTCTATGCACTGTAAAAATGCTACTGATGGGATCTGACTGGAATCTGATGGTCATGTTGTGTGCAACCAGAGGATATGCATCTAATCTAAGTGTCTGGACATGCACGATCTGCGAACAGACTCACAAAAGTGCCAGATCACTTCTAAATCTAGACCGACGGGACTGACTGACCCCTTGTCGTGTTGTAGCTTGTCCATTGACACATAGGGTTGGATGTGTCACGTGACATCTGAAGCTTTTCGGGCTCTGCTTTTAGCATCCCTTGTAAATCTTTATAAGCGACCCAAGGGCCTCACTCTACAAAGCATCTGGACACTGAGTCTAAGAGCGAGTACCCGCAGGTCGGTTGTACTTTGCTCAAAGATTAATCTACAAGAAATACCGAAAGGGGCACGAGTCTTTGGGGCCAGTACCTCTTGGCACGGAACTACGACGGGCCGTGTCGACTCTTTTTTTATGTGTGAAGTATTTTGAAGGAAATCTCTGCTATGTCACGGTAGAATCTTGACTTGGGGTGTCCAAGTTTGTTACAGCTTGGCCTTGAATGTTACCTGGTGCATCGTCTGTGCATCCGAGGTGGAGGAATCCGTGGCGAAATCTGGTAAAAAATTAAAAATTTCACGCAAAAACGGGCCTTTCTTGCACTTTTTGGTCACAAAGAGTTGAGGAGCTCTAAGCGTCAGCGTGAGCGTCTAGACGCAAGCAAGTGATGGCGGGAGCGTGTGAGCGCAAGGAGATGAGAGAGAGAAGGCTCGGGAGAGAAGCAGAGGCCCAAAAAGTGAAGTTTGTGTAGAGTGGTGAGTTTCTGTAAATGAGTTTTTAATAACTTGCAGGTTTCAGTACCTTAAAAATTAAAGTGTCCACACTTAAAAGTGCTTGACCAATTTTATTTAAATAGACCCCTTAGGAGACCAGTGTTAAAAAGAAAAAAGAAGTAACTTGCGATGGAATTTGCCGAATGCGAGACGTGCAATCACTGCCGCGTGGAGATACAAGGGGAGCCGCCCGCACCTGTGGACAAAGGGAGAGTTGCTCGTGCGTACCACTGCTCAACACACGATAGACTTTCCACATCGAAATTTAGTAAAATTAATAAAAAGCTTCTGATTTTCAGCATTTCCACCTGCTAATTTATTGATTTTCATTAATTTTCACATGCACAGATGCTTATGAGAAGAAAAATAAACAATCTCAACAATTAGTCATTAAAAATTAGACTAAATCAAGGTTATCCGACTTGAACCGATCCATAGGTGTGCAGGTGGTCCTTCCTGCTGCCAAGCCAGCTCTGATACCATGAAAGGAACACGTGAAGAGGATCTCTTGGCTACACAGACCGCTGCCTATAGACACGTGTCGGATGAACCACTCGACTGTATCCACCATCAGGTAGCACCCCCGTGCTGGGCCAACGTCCGAGGACGTAGGCGTGCACCTGTAAGACCTCGTGCACTCCTAGCCTCATGTGCTAACCACTGGCACTGGCAGTGGGGTCGATAACTACAAATGAGGCCTTGCCCCCCTTTTATAATAGTGGCCGACCACATTGGCCGGGTTCACACTACATCTGCCCGGACCCCAGACGCTCATCCCGACGGTGTCTTATACCGGATCCCCTCTCGTGTGAGCGGGACATAACACAAAGTAAGTACAATAAGGGCTAGATGGGAGGAGGAAAAAGCCACACTGGTGGCCGGTAGTGCCATCTAGGCACAGCCTGAACCATGGTGAAAGAAGGCCCTAGGCGTCACAAGAAAGCCTCCCAGCGCTCCCGCATGCGGTCGGAACTGCCGTGAAGTCTCTCAAACTGACCCCTGAGCGTATGGATCAGCTTCAACCAAGAGTGACAAACATTCTTTGCTGGTGGAACAGAGCCTTGAAGATGCGAAAGCCGCGGGCCCGCCAGATGAACCAGAGTGTCAGGCCGCAGATGAGCTCCCAACACCACTCTTTATCACTGCACCACTCCTGGGAGATGAGCTCTGTGGCAAGCTTAAGTGTAGGTCAATCCCCCTAAAACACTATCATTTTGCTGGTGGAAGCCAACTCAAAGTGGAGCACAGGGCCTGTGATTGTAGACCAGGTTACAACACCCCAAGTGTACTGTCGGGCTAGCATCAACGGAAGAATCCGAAGCCAAACCTGCTGTGCCATGGGGTAGTCCTACAAACAATGACGCTGACTCTCCAAAGGATGGCCACAAGCTACACATGCTATTGAGAAGCCACCGTGTATCAACCAACTCCCAGCTGCTGTAGCCCTCTACGCAACAAACCAGTGACTGCTCGGCTGCCTGCTGTCCCACAACCACTCCTAGAAGCCTAACAAGAACTGCATATGCTGCACATGCTGCCAAGGAGCCACTGTGTACCAACGAGCTCCCAACTGCTGTAGCCCTATGCACAACAAGCCACTGAAACATGGTAACTCTCCTCGGCTTCCTACTATCCCACAACCTCTCCCAGAAGCCTGGCACAAGAACTCGGCTGTGAGACCCTCCTCTTGCCAGTGAAGTGTTGCAGCTGGGCGAGCCTCGCTCCGTGCGGCCAGTATGTGTCGCCCCAAACGAATTGTGTACTGGAAAAAAGGAATCCTTGGGTTATCGGCTAAAGAGAAAGGATCCCCCAGGACCACTCGCGTGGGTCCCACTGCACTCGTGCCAGAGGACGACTCTCCCAAGCCCAAAGCCGCCAGTGTCCTGACTCAAGATCTGTTGGGTTAGGATCTGTGACCCAAGTCCCCCCAGAGATGCCCACAACTTGAATCCTCTGAAAACGGCACTTTGCAACCTGGGGAGCCTCTACTAAGTCTCTGTGAAGGTGACCCTCCCCCTGAACCTCAAAGAACATGTGGGGTACTGACACCTAGCAAGCTCGAACTACAATGAGGACCTCCAGCCGCGTGAAGGCCCCCATCCACCTGGGAGTTTCTGCCTCTAGAGGGGTAAGCCACTCAACCGGTATAGCCTCTTTAATATCTTGACACATGCTCTGCATCCCCCTCATGCCTCATAGCTGAATGCTCTGGAGCTCCTTTGAAAGGCCTGAAATTTGTAGCCAGTCGTCGAGAGTACGAATTGGACCCTCTACCATGGGACCCCAGGAAACATGAGGTGTGCTACCAACTAGGTGGCCTCTCTGTGTGCTAACAATGGGGTTCAAACAAGAGGCTGCCTCAAGCGCTCCTCCATGCAAGTGGGCTGATGCTGCCCCAGGCCAGTCCTCAGCTGCTCCCAGGATCTCGCAGCAAATTGGTCCTCCAACCTCCTGTTGAGACCAACTCTACGCATCTCTGTAAAAATCCATATGGTGGACAGGCTTCAAGGGCCGCCTGCGTAAGGGACTCGAGCTTGAATCCGGTGAAGCAGCGGCTCCTCCCAAGGCTCCTCCCTTGGAAGCAGTCCTCTGACCATAAGCCTCCCAAGGAGGGCTCCGCTCTCCTGTGCTGGGTCGATGATCCCCAGCTCCCCCCTGAGAACATGGTAAGGTGATCACTTGCCATGCCACTTTGGCCCGGGCTAACTGGGTGTTGCACCCTGACCACAAAAAATGCATGATCAGCCTCTTTAGCTGGCTGATGCCGGAGCTCGAGAAGATCCAGCAAGACGTGATGTCTGCTTGCCAAAGAGAGCCGTGCCAAACTTCAATGAAGCAGTTTCCTCCTCATGAAAAGGGGGAGGGGAGCAGTTCGCTGCTCTGGGGACAAATCCAAGCCAATTGACAACCTAGATAGCGTACAGAAGTCCTTGGGGGAATCCACCTGAAGCCCTCACCTGGCGACCAATCAGGCGTAGGAGCACTGCCAATCCAGCAAGACGTGATGTATCACATAGTAGCCAAGCGCACCTGGTTGGCCGAACTTCAATGAAGCAGTTTCCTCCTAATGGAAAGGAGGAGGGGAGCAGTCTGCTGCTCTGGGGACAAATCCAAGCCAACTTGACAACCCGGATGGCGTACAGAAGTCTTTGGGGGAATCCACCTGAAGCCCTCACCTGGCGACCAATCAGGCGTTGGAGCACTGACAACCCAGAAAGCCACTGTCTTCCTCCAATTGATCAGTGCTCCTGATGCACAACAAAACACCTCAAGAGCCTGCTCACACCTGTACAAACTGGCCTCATGGCCCTCCAAGTACATGGCTGAGTACTCAGCGTCAAGTAGTCGCCTCCCCTAATAGGGAGCTGTAAACCATGCAAGCCAACCTCTTGTGGAATAAAAAATCTGCTCATCGCCTCAGCATGCCCTGAGGGCCTCATGAAGCTCCTTTAGCTGGAGAGGCAGCTCTAGTCTATGACGCATCTCCTCAGGAAGTAGGCAAGGCATCTGTGCCCAAACTTGCTCTGTGGATGCATCCTGGCGCTGTGACTGTGGCTCAGCTAACAGCAAATCATGGTAAAAGTCAGTAGCAATTGCATGCATATCCTCAGGCTCTGAAGCAATTGACCCATTGGGTCTCCTCAACTGGCTGACATTGGTGCGCGCATGGGTCCCCAATAACTATCGACCTCTTGGGTCCACTGAGATGCTGCCGATGAAAGGCAAATTCATGACGCTGCTCCTCAATGCTAGTCAGCCTCTATCGAGCTTGGTGCATCTTCTCCTCCAACCAAGGACTGTCTGGGTGGTGCTCCTACATTCCTTGCAAGGGAACAATGCCCCATCGAAGACACTTCTCCTCCTCCCTAACTGCAGCCAAGTGAGCTGCAGACTCCTGGAGGAAGAAGCGACTAAGCCTAGCAAGTCCAACCTTGAGTGTCCAAACTCGCTGTCCAAAGTCCCACCACCCACCCGCTCTCTGAGCTCTGGATCTAGCAGGATCCTCTCAAGGATGCGCATCATTGCACTCCCACTCCTATGTCTGTCTGTTACGGTAAGAATCACTTGCCCATGATCTGAAAATGTAGTTCCTGCCAGATCGCAAATAGATCCTCCCATGTCACAGATGTGGTCACTGGCGTAGAAGCGATCTATCCGAGATAGATTCACTCCTTCAATCAGAGCGAGAGAAAGATAGTTGTTTGGGGCCCGCATAGAGCATGCATGCTGCTAAACATCTGAAACCCTCAGGGTCATACATAAACGCTCCCAAGTTGTCAACTCAACTCGGTGCACAGTAGCATGGCTACCTCTAATCCTATCTGAGGGGTCCTCCAACAGGTTGAAGTCTCACCCGACACACCACTGCTCTGCATGCAGCAAGGACTCTACAATGTGTGACCAAAACTCAGCTCGTGCACTTGCCACATTCGGCGTATAAATGTTCAGGAAGTCCATTAGGCAACTAGAGGGGCTATCGGTGGCGAAGCTGAGGTGGAAGGGGTATTTGTGGGCTCGTCTTGTGGTAAGGGGTCGAAACAGTTCCCTGTGGGAACCCACTGCTGTTGGCCTGGTGTAGGTCGTGGTCCTTGGCGACGTCAACCACGGACCTGCTGCCAGCCCTCCTCCGCTTGGGCACCAGTCTCGGAGGAAGAACCTGCATGAGCTCCTCGTGTCTCTGCCTGTTGGACCCGGCCAGCCTTAGGTGGCTGGGTCTGGGTCTGTGCCGTGGGTCGGGGCCTTATTATGTCCCGCTCACAAGAGAGGCGTAGTGCGAACCCGGCCAGTGTGACCGGGCATTATTATAAAAGGGAGGCCAAGGCCTCATTTACAGTTATCGACCCCACTGGCAGAGTGCCAGTGGTTAGCCCGCGAGGCCACCTAGAGGAGGTGAGGCCGGGTGGTATGGGACGCTCGGTCTTACAGGTGCACGCCTACGTCCTCAGACGTTGGCCCAACACGGGGGAGCTACCAAATGGTGGCTATGGTCGGGTGGTTCGTCCGATGCGTATCTGTAGGCAGTCTATGTAGCCGGGAGATCCACTCTCATTGTTCGTTTCATGGTATCAGAGCCGGCTTGGCTGCACGAAGGACTATGTGCACACCTACAGATTGGTTTAAGTCGGATAGTCTTTATTTCATGCAATTTTTAATGATATAATTGTTTAATCAATTATTTTCTTCTCGTGAGCATGTTTGCAGGTGAAAATTAAAGTTTGGTCGCTGATTTTTGATAAAAATCAGCACATTAGGAGGTGAAAATGCTGAAAATCACAGTTCCTTCACTAGTTTTGCTGATTTTCGACGAAAATCAGTGAATTCTTTATTAAGTCACTGATTTTGGATTAAAATTCAGCATGCATCCTCTTTAAGCTTTCTCTGGAATCTCCTCCTCTGTGCGAAGCATAGAGAGAGAGAGAGAGAGAGAGAGAGAGAGAGTGCTACCTCTCTCTTTGCTTGGGGGTGACCAGCTGCTGCAGAATGAAGAGCCAGGGGCTGCGTTAATTCTCCAACGTGGAGGAGTTTGTATGCGCTGGCTCCAGGGTGGAGCTTATAGCGTGTGTTGGGCACGGAGGGGCACACGCTTCTTTCCCTTTGCGCTTCTCTCTCCACGCGTCCGTATACAGAAGCAGCCCGTTGATTTTTTTGAACGCAATAAGCCCACGCTGGTCTTCTCACGCTACCAAGTTCTTAATTTAATTAAATGACCTTTTTTTATTAAGGGTGCCCAGGACACTTTGTCTTTTTTTAAACAAAGGGTCTGAAACCTGTAAGTTATTAAAGCAATCACTTACAAAGACTTCAAAATCGACAGCAAGCTTATTTCTCAAGTCTCCTGTTTCTCTCTCAAGCTTCCTCTCTCTCACCTGCTCGCGCTCAGACGCTCACGCCGACACGTGGAGCTCCTCGAACTTCACTTTTTCGTGACCGAAAAGTGCAGAAAAGGTCCGATTTCGGGTGCAAACTCCAGTTTTTTCACGCACTTCGCCATGGATTCCTCCAGCTCAGATGTGCAGCGTGACAACGCGCCAAGTAACATCCAAATTCCATTCACGCATGCTCTCTACACATGGATTACAAGCACTTTCTAGAGTTTCGACCAACGTGTTACCGCTCTGGCAAAACGCGAATGTTCAGACGAACCTTCGCTTGGCCTCTCTCACTCTCTCATAAAAGAACGGAAGGCTCTCCCTTCCCTAAGTAAAAGGAACCCTTGAGCACAGTTCGGAGCACTCACCTTGAGCAAAGTTCAACATTCATTCCGTTGCACCTTACATCAAACTCAAAAGCAATAATGTCCCAAAAATAACTGGTCTAAAATCTGCCAACAAAAAGCAATCAACATAATCTGTGGAAATCCGTACTCTCTGCCACGTCAGCAAGTCAGAGTAAAATACAAAAATCCGTACGTTTTGCCACGTCAACACGCCAGCATAAATTACGGGTTTCCGTACAGATGCCACGTCAGCCAGTCAACGTACATTGTGGGAATCTGTACTGACAACCACGTCATCACGTCCGTGTTGTGTGTGTGTGTGTATGTGTGTGTGTGAAAGAGTCCAGGCACTGCCACGTCATCAATTTGTGACATACCCCCCTCTTGAAAGAATTGTAATCGCCCTCAATTACGTCTGCAAAACAGACAGAGGCCACAAACTGTCTTAATAGACACTGACTGTTGGTACCGACGCACTAGACACGACACATCTAGCACTTGTACAAAACGATAGTCACATTACAAGACATCACTCGACGTCACATGACCAATCACAGAAAATTCATTCCAAATCTCAAACCATGACCATCAGCAACGTATTTAGTAATCGCATCTAGATCCATTCCGGACCTCACTAATGCCCAATTAACTAATCCTTATTGCGATCATGTCTATAGAGATTTATGAGACCGAAATGCTGCAATCATTTCCTCTTTCAGTTCCTGCACTCAAACAAGTCAAATGAATCAATCGTATTCATTTTTCCGAAATTCTTTTTATAAAGTCATATAGAAGAATACTATTCAGCCCTTTAGTATCCCTGAAACCCAAAGGGGACAACAGTGACTATTCAAAATCGGGGTAATCCGTTGACAAAGGAGCGGAGTGACTCCCTCTTGTGCAAACCCGCTGCACTAGATTCACCCTCGCTGAAGTCGGGGTTCTATCGGAGTAGACTATGTTTAACCGAATGCTTCAAGGTAAAGTTTGAGTACTTGCTAGACAATAGTCTCCGACAGCGATCTCCGATTCACGAGTTTGTTTTGGAGGGCTATTTCGGAGAACATTGGCACACAGTTGCAGTTCTCAACATCATTCCACTCGCAAACAGATGGGCAATCTAAGATTGCAAATTCAATTGTCCTGGATTTATTGAAATCTTACATCTCTCATCAAAAGACTCAATGGGAATTTTTTTTGCCTTTGGGGGAATTTGCCTACAACAACACGATTTACTCTTTGACGGGGAAAGCGCCATTTGAGATCATTGAAGGTGCTCCAAAGGTTTCACCCTTCCTTAGCACTAAACATAAGATTTTTGAAGCCAACCAGTACACAAGGGACTTGGACACTGCTTTTGCCAAGGTCCGAGAGGCTTTAGAGAAATCTCAAGCACGACATAAGAAGACAGTAGATTGACATCGTCGCAATTTGAGATTAAAGGAAGACGATTGGGTGCTCATACATTTTCAGAAGGCACGCCTAAGAAAACGAAAGAGAAAGGAGCAGCTTTTTCTAAAGCTTAGCATGAGGTATTATTGCCCTTTCCCGATAAAAGACAAGATAAATGATGCATAGTTAGTCGGAACGGGAAATCCGAACGGGAAACAGGGAACGACAACATGCATGAAACGCCATTTCCTGTTTCAGATACTCACATGTGAAACACGGAACGGGGATCCGGAACGGGAAATTGGGATGGGAACGGGGACCTGAAATGACCATTCCTTTTAACTATGAAATGATGTCTCCTTTAGACTCAAGCTGCCCGATACTTGGAAGATTCACAATGCATTCCATGTGAGTCGCTTGAAACCTTTTGAAGGTGATGTGTCCGATGATGGGGAGCCTGATGAGCAACCCGAAGTGGAGGAAAGCGAGGAGATACTTATTCAGATTTTGCATCCATCCATACCTCAAAGGGGTCGTCCCAAGAGGCAAGGATGAGACACGACGCTTCTATCACCGCAACCTTGAGAACTGCGAAAGCTTCAACGACTGCCTCGGGCAAAACTACGCGATGTCGGCGAGTTTTTACCCCTTTTCCAAAACATCTGTGATGGGTGCGGCAATGCGTGCAAAATTCTCTATGTGCGAACTATATGCTTGACATAAACCAAGAGAAGAACGCACATTATATGCAATTTTGGGCAAATCCCAATTACAAACCTGTTCTACCTTCGCGGGATTGAGCTTGACACCTTCTGCAGAAATGATATAACCCAGATAAGTAACTTCAATGAGAAAAAACTCAGATTTCTTAGTTGTAATATACAGCTGACACTCATCCAAACGGGCTAAAACCCTTTCTACATCCTTTTTATATTGTTTCCACGATGTAGAAAAAATGAGAATATCATCAAAAAAGATAAACACGCACACGCCAATCATATCGCCAAAACGGCCTACCTGAGACGGTTAAATATACCCACGGCACCTGTCAATCCAAAAGGCATAACCACATACTCCTATTGCCCTCGCTGTGTGCGAAAAGCGGAAACGAGATGAACCATCCTTCTTGCGGACAAATAAGATAGGAGCAGCAAAAGGACTTACACTAGGACGTATGAATCCTCTGGCCACCAACTCCGTGAGTTGCCACTCTAACTCTTCTTCTTGAACAATATCAACATTCACTTGCGCTGCATCTTATTTGAGAATCATGAAGCAACGTCTTAAGCAAGTCGGAAAGAAGTTACCTGAGTTGTCTTTCAAAATGTATGGTCCATTTCCTGTCATTAAAGAGATCAATGAGGTTTCTATGAAATTACAATTGCCTAACTCATGGTCAATGCACAACGTTTTCCATGTTTCTTGGTTGAAAGTGTTTCAAGGTACACCTCCACAGGACATTTCAGAAGAAGAAGAACTCGATATCATCGACGAAGCTGAAGTCATGGAGCCGGAGCAAGTGTTGTTGCATTGGTTTCGCCATGGCTCAAAGAAGCGAGTGCGATAGTATACTTTTTGAAGTTCAAGGATCGAGGAACCCACGAGACAGTGTGGATCAATGAAGAATTTTTCAAAGATTATCCAGAGTTGTTGGCCGACTACAAGGAAGCCATGCAGCTCAATACCAATACCTCACTTTGAAAAGGAGGGGATGTCACATGCACATCTAACCCTATGTGCATGTGGACAAGCTATCTCAAGTCTAAGGTTCTATCACAAACTGCTGACGTGTCAAGTCATCGAAGAGCAGAGCCAACCTTCAGATCACGAACGAGGGGCCTAAACCCTAAGAAGAACAAGCAACAGAAAAAGAAGTCCTACCAACTTAAGGGACCCCATCCGATGGGGCCCAAGTGACACAAAGGATTAAAATAAAGCAAGACCCACACACACACGGAAAGACTTGCGTAGCAGCTGATGATGTGGCAACTGAACGGGGAAAACCCCGAAAATTGCATTGACATGATGACGTGGCATATTGTATAGATTTCCGCATTTTGCGCTGACTGCTGACGTGGCAGTTGTACGGAATTCCGTGATTTACACTGGCAGCTTTTTGGCATTGCTTTTGGACCAAAAGCTTTTGAGTTTGAAGGCTTTTCATGTAAACTGCTTTTGGGACCTAGGGCCTTAAAATATGAGACCATGGGCTCATTCTCTGGCATGCTTCCTGGAGAAGGTGTAGAGTCTGGAGTACCGGCTTGTACTGTGTTGATGCAATATAAAGAAATACCGAAAGGGGCCAAGTTTGGGGCCAATACTCTCTGGGGTGGAATTCCGCCACTCCGTGTCACATGTCGTCTCTCTCTCTCTCTCAGTTCACTTGTTATTGAAGTGCTAAAAGTCTGTTCAGTCTGTTCTTTTCTATTGGCACGTGATGCCCGTCTTGTGACAATGGTATCAAAGCATCAGGCATGTGCTTTTCTCAAAGCATACCAGTCCTAGAAAAGAGCAGACATAGCAAAACAGAGACTACTAGAAATTGTTATCTGAAGTATCTTTGAGACCCTACCCTGGACGTACTAGCCACTCCCACCCTTACTTCATCGCGCATCGAGCGCGCTCCCATCTTCATTGCTATGTCTTACAGGGCATAAACCATAAAGAACCCAAAACAAGGAATTCATGGATTCAGCAGAATATTACAGTTTTCGCTCGACGAGCTTCATGACATTCTTTCGCGGCATCCTCAACAGGATCTTCCGATGCTGCAAAGTTTTCAACAATTTTTCAACTATAAGTTACCCTCTCTGATGCCCCAGGTGGTACCTCCTCCACCGGCACCAGAAAGTACGAGAGCTTCCAACCGGCAACCTTCTCAGCCGTCTGTTCCGATCGGGGGAGTCTTCAGGAATATGGTGCAGCCATCTGACCATGATCCAGTGCAACCACCTTTGCCACCGCTTTTGCCTCCACCACCACCACCGCTACCAAGCTACAATGGTTGGAGCCCATATGATACCCTTATTATCCATACCCGGGATATGCGCCTAACCACTTACCAACCCAAAGATTTAAAAGACGACAGCATGACAGTCAAATTTTTCACTTTTTCCGGGGTGAAAGGTCACAAGAAAGCATTGCAGTTCCTATAGCAATTCGACAACATCTATGCTTTGGGGACCTATACACAAGAATCCAAGATTTCTCGAGCAGCGGGATTTCTTAGAGATAATGCTATGCAATGGTGGAGCTCAATCGCAACACAGCCGCATGCTCCAAGGAACTGACAAATTTTCAAGACAGTTTTTGCATGTAGTTAATGACTTCAATGTTTGAAGTCCGGATTTTGGCAGAGTAGGGTAGCTTGAAAATGCTTGCCACCGAAACCATGGACGACTATAACCAAAGGTTTCTCAACGTGTACCTTCCGGTGTCCTGCTTTAAGTTCATTTCCTTGGAGGACCAATGCGAGCACTACACCATTGAACTATCATCACCATTGCAAGAATATTGTCTCTCCAAGCAAGTCTCTACCATGCAAGAGCTTATGGACCATGCCGCGGTCGGTTACAAGCTCATGAAGGGCAAGTTGGAGTTTACCACATAAGAACCTCCGGCCACTAACCAGAACTCCTAGCAACAACGAACAAATTCTCAAGAATCCCGTGAAAACCAACCTCAACGGCCTCGCTTGACACACCGTCTACGAGACGCCTTGTTACAAGAAGGCCGATGCTTCGAATATTTCCAAACAGGGCATACGTTCAATACATGTCTTGAGCGAGCCTCGACGTCCTCAGTGCAACCTTCTGCTCCCACGTCAGACAGATCCCCGGGGCCACCTCTGGCCAAGAGGGCTAGACCTACTATTGGACTAGTGTCCAATATTTATAGTATACACCTCGAGAGTTTTAATGAATTGTGCATAGCTTATGGAAAAGTCAACGGCTTGAAAGCCCTTATTTTCTTTGACCCCGGAGCTATGCAGAACTTTATCCATCCGGAATTCTTGAAGCAGATGCACTTTGATTATGATGCAGAGGGTGGAGAAATTGAAGCTGAGCTAGCCACGGGGCAAACTCAGAAAGTGGTACCACTCATTGGTGCTCTTCAAGTGACTATACAAGATTATCATGGAAAAGCCGATTTCCACATTGTGACGTTCTCTTGGCATGCCCTGGCACGACAAGAATGATGCAACTCTCCAAGTTCGGAACCGAACCATCACCGTGATGCAGAAGGGCAAGCCAGTTGTCCTCAAAGTTCTATTGTCCGAACAAAGCCCTGAATGACCTCTCTAGTTGTTTTCTTGTTAGATACTTTTGAACATTGTTTGAGAAAGTATTGTTTGGAATTTGTTTGAAATGGATGCTATCTCTCTTAAACTCTTCGTGCCGATTAGAATCGTTTGACTCTGGTTTTAAATACTGGTTTCAATGATTGGTGATTTTACTCTTGGGTGGAGAAATGAGAAAAACTGTTTTGGTATTGTTTGAACCTCGAACGACGAAGGCCAATGCCTGGGGAGCGTTTCGTTGTATGTTTGAAAACCTCGGAACGATGCAGGCCAATGTCTGGGGAGCGTTTCGTTGTATGTTTGAAAACCTCGGAACGATGCAGGCCAATGTCTGGGGAGCCTTCCGTTGTATGCTAGAAAACCGCCGAACGACGCAAGCCGATGCCTGGGGAGCGTTTGGTTGTATGCTTGAACCTCCAAGCGACGTAGATTGCGGTCTGGGGAGCGTTTGGTTGTACGATCCTTTGAGCTCATGGCCCGGACCTTTTTAGGTTTTTTGCGGGGGGAGTGACGAGGTAGTCGTTGAGTAGCTTCATACCATAGACCGTTTGTCTCGGGGGAGTGCTCAACGGCGCTATTTGTTGTGTCTTGTGGCATGCATATGTAAGCATTTGTGTTGCATTGTGATGTGCCAACTGTAACAAACTTGGACACTCCAAGTCAAGAATCAACCGCGACAGCACCAAATAACCACTTCAAAACAATTCACAGATCACAATAGATTTGCACTGGCCCGGTGGAGTTCCGTGCCTAGAGATATTGGCCCCAAAGACTGGCGCCCCTTTCGGTATTTCTTTTTGTATTAATCAATCATCAAAGTACAAGAGAGCGGTTAGGGTTTCACTCTCAGACTCTGCGTCCAGATGCTCTGAGAAGTGAGGCCCTCACCACTAATTTAAAGGTTACAAGGGATGCCCAAAAGCAGAGCCCCAAAAGCTTTTAAAATCAAAAGCATCACCAATCAATTGACGACGCTCCATCTCTCTTTGCTCCGCCTGAGTAGGCCGAGGCGGGCCATACTCTCTGCCTGAATCTTCGTTGTGATCCCAGCCCGCATCTCCAGATGCAGAGGGAGTCGACTGATCATTGCCTGAAGCCATAGGTGCCGCGGAAAAAATTCGGGGATCGGATTTCCCGTAGAAGAGAAATCGGCCGTGCTCTGATACCACTGTAACAAACTTGGACACTCCAAGTCAAGAATCAACCGCGACAGCACCAAATAACCACTTCAAAACCATTCACAGATCACAATAGATTTGCACTGGCCCGGCGGAGTTCCGTGCCTAGAGCATCTGGACGTAAAGTCTGAGAGTGAAACCCTAACCGCTCTCTTGTACTTTGATGATTGATTAATACAAAAAGAAATACCGAAAGGGGCGCCAGTCTTTGGGGCCAATATCTCTAGGCACGGAACTCCGCCGGGCCAGTGCAAATCTATTGTGATCTGTGAATTGTTTTGAAGTGGTTATTTGGTGCTGTCGCGGTTGATTCTTGACTTGGAGTGTCCAAGTTTGTTACAGCAACTACTGAATATTCCTAACTGGATGAGATTTCCTGGGCATGTAATTTTAGTGCATCAAGACACCCGTGGAAGATCAGTGTGGTCTGGGTGTGATGGCTAATTTTACTACGCCAGCATATCAAGAGTTCCAATCTAGACAAAAGGAGAAGCCAACTCCTTAATCAAAAGAGCCGAAAGGAGAAGCCTAGCAAACTGATTGTCCCTCGGAATGAACCTCGGAATTTTTTTTAAGCTAACTTGAGTTGTTTTGCAGATATGCTGTAATCGCGGACGATTAGTCTCTTTCAAGAAGGGGGGATGTCACAAACTGCTGACAATCAAGTTAGTGAAGAGCAGAGCCAACCTTCAGATCACGGCCGAGGGGCCTAAACCCTAAGAAGAACAAGCAACAGAAGAAGAAGTCCTACCAACTTATGGGACCCCGTTCGATGGGGCCCAAGTGATATAAAGGATTAAAATAAAACAGGACCCACACACACACACTGAAAGACTTCTGTAGCTACTGATGATGTGGCAGCTATACGAAAAAAAAAACCAAAAATTACGCTCACATGATGACGTGGCAGACTGTACGGATTTTCGCGTTTTGCGTTGACTGTTGACGTGGCAGTTGTACGGAATTCCGTGATTTACGCTAGAAGCTTTTTGGCATTGCTTTTGGACCAGAAGCTTTTGAGTTTGAAGGCTTTTCATGTAAATTGCTTTTGAGGCCTAGGGCCTTTAAATATGAGGCTATGGGCTCAATCTCTGGCATGCTTCCTAGAGAAGGTGCAGAGTCTGGAATACCGGCTTGTACTGTGTTGATGCAATATAAAGAAATAACGAAAGGGGCGCCAAGGTTTGGGGCCAATACTCTCTGGGGTGGAATTCCGCCACTCCGTGTCGCGTGTCGTCTCTCTCTCTCAGTTCCGTTGTTATTGAAGTGCTAAAAGTTTGTTCACTCTGTTCTTTTCTATCGGCACCCGTGTTGCCCGTCTTGTGACAAGTTCAAGTAAGCCTAGGAAGTGTTCTGGCACCTTTGTGAGCATGTGCGTAGGTCGTGCACGTCCAGGCACTTAGATTAGTTACATATCCTCTAATTGCACACACCATAATCATTAGCATGGCATTCAATACCCATCATGAGCATTTTACAGAGCATAGAACCCTTTTCCCCAAAACACACATTTTTCACTTATTTATTAATAAGTGACTTTTGTTGGAAAAGTAGGGCAAATTGCTAAGGAAATATAAAAGAAACCCAGTGGTCACTCAGTAGAAGCAGGAGAATCAAAGAGAGCACAAGCATTCTTGCAGCAAGATTTCCCTAGCGTTTTCAGCAAGGCCTCAAGAGCATTTTCAGCCAGTTATCAACAGCGTTTTCAGCCAGTCATCAACAGCGTTTTCATCCAATTAGCATCAGCGTTTTTAGCCAGACATCAGCAGCATTTTCAGCCAAGGATCATCAGCAATTTTAGCCCAGGAGCACTAGCGTTTTCAGCCTCAGAGCTCGGCTAGATTCCAGCCTCTCTATTGTAGAGCAGGTAGTGTTTTTGGTCAAGCTCAGCCCTACAGCAGAATTCTCAATTTTCAGCCATAAGTCGCCACCGCTGTCGTCGCCTTGGTCGTCGTCGCCGTCAGCATCGACTTAGCCCTTCCCTAGCATCATAGCATGAAGTCCATTGCATCAACACCATTGTACCAGATTTGTGCAATCTATAGCATAGACCTCTCTCGCCATTGAGAGAGGGGCCCTTGGAGAAGGAGTTGAGAACCGTTTGGTATCGTATTCTTCTCTCTCTTTCTCTCAATCTCAGCACCTTCATTCACAGTAGCATTCACTTTGTTTGTGATCACTGCACTCTCTCTCTAAAGGAACAGAAGGCTCTCCCTTCCGTAAGAAAAAGGAACCCTTGAGCACAGTTCGGAGCACTCATCTTGAGCAATATCAACTTTCACTTCCACTGCACCTTACACTGAGAGAGAGAGAGAGAGAGAGAGAGAGAGAGAGCACACGCCACACGGAGTGGCGGAATTCCACCCCAGAGAGTATTGGGCCCAAACCTTGGCGCCCCTTTCGGTATTCCTTTATGTTACTTGAACTCGGTACAATGCCAATACTCACGCTCTGCACCTTCACCCAGAAGAGTGCCACAGAATGAGCCCTCTGCACATATTTAAAGGCCCTTGGAATATGAAAAGCAGTTTACATGAAAAGCCTTCAAACTTAAAAGCAATTGGCCCAAAAGCTGCCAGCACAAAAGCAGAATTCTGTACAGCTTTGCCATGTCAGCAGTCTGTAAAACGCAAAAATCCGTACAACTGTGCCATGTCAGCATGTCAGCGTAAAATCCGAAAATTCGTACAGGCTGTCAGCACGGGAATTTCGAGAATCCGTACAACTGCCACGTCATTTTCTCCGCGCGTGTGTGTGTGGGCTTCCTTTACTTTAACGGGGTCCCATAAGTTGATAGGACTTTTTCTTCTTCAGTTGCTTCTTCTTAGGGTTTAGGCCCCTCGGCCGAGATCTGCACACTGTAGGTTGGCTCCGTTCTTCAGTGACTTGACACGTCAACAATTTGTGACAACCTGAGAGTCAGCAACATTGTTGGTTAAAGCAGAAGAAGAAGTAAAAGTGTTTTTCATTTTTGTAGTAAGGTCAATGTTTCAGATCAACCCCCCCCCCTCAAGGCTAAAGATCCTAAGGCTAGATTAGTGCTAACCACACCCCTCATTTGTATAGCAGGGTTGTTGCCAAGCAGTGAGGTCCTTAAATAAGGCTGCTTGCCACACTCAAAAGATCATCAACAATAGCGTGCAATCGAGTGTCCGTGATCCTTGCTAGAATCACTACTCAACGTCTCCTAGCTTGGAGTGTCCAAGTTTGTAACAATGGTTTCAGAGCTCAAAACAATTCTTCTTCTATGGAGAATCTGATCCCTTTTGCAGCACACATGGGTTCTCATGGAGAACCCGAGAGACGACACCCCTCCAACTTCTGATCGTCGGGGAGATGAAGAGAAGTTGAATCCCAACGGGAGAATAGAAGAAACCAACAGAGAATGAAGTTCACCTTTCAAGGAAATTGCATGCTAACCCACTATATTCGTCCATAAGACAATATAACTCTCAACTCCATCAAAGATTGTCCTCACTAAATACAACGACCTCTCTACGGTGGAACATGACTTTCAATAAGCACCTTCTTGCATATGAGAGCTGCCACACAAAGCTCTCCATGCGGAAATGAAGATATCTCCTTCAATAAATAGTGATTGAAGTCGAGATGTGTCCATCTAGCTCATGAAGCACACCCGTCATAGCCCATAAATATTGCATATGGCCAAAAGAAGCAATTTCATTAATCAATTAAACGTGTTCAAGCATCAATCAGACCAACAAACATACCTAGGAATCCATTACACACAAAAGCAATTCTGAAAGCTAACAATTGATAGCTCGATGCAAATTTAATGGTCTTCACGTTGCAAATCAATCAAACCATAGTAAGCCAAACCTTGCACACTATCCAAAGTAATATAAAATGTCAAAATAGGAGATGCATTCTTAATCATCTTGTGGGTGCCCACAAGATGCATTCTTAATCATCTTGTGCGTGCCCACTCTCTCTCTCTCTCTCTCTCTCTCTCTCTCTCTCTCTCTCTCTCTCTCTCTCTCTCTATACAACCGTGCTAGTGTGTGTCCAATCATAATAGCTGAAACCGGCCTGTTCAATCCAAAAAGGGCGGTAGACTTTACTTCAAACCTTGATTTAGCTTTCACCCATTATTAGTTGTCTATTTTACCTGTACTTTAGAGACACAACAAAGGGGAGAGGGATACAGGTTGCTAGATTGCACCTGTATGAGTAGACGGACACCAGATTGGCCCCTAACTTAGGCGCCCCTTTCGGTATTTCTTTATTGTTCAAAAGAGGGAATAAACGCTATGGTTCCCTACAAGCTGCCCCGCACAAACTCGGCTGAATTTCCACTGTTCCAACCCGATTTCGGCAGCATAACTGTACTAGAACCCTTCACAGTCAATATTCCCACGCATTGACTGACTTTCCCGACGCATACGGGCACTTTGCAAAACCTGGAGAGAATCTGCAGCACGCTGAATTCTCTGTTTTCAGCCCTGAAAATGCGCCAGATCACCTGTATAGCGGTCCCCTTGCGTCCCCGAACCTCCTGGGGGTATTAGGGTCCGTTTAGGGCCAAAACCCTAAACCTGCAAAAATACACAGCAGGCTGTAATTTGCTGTTTCGGGCTCCGTTTCGCGTGCCGGTCGCATCCGTAGCAAGTCCTCGAGCTCCCGCACCTGTAGGGCTACTTGCCCTTTGAATCGGACAAGATTTCTAGCGTGAAACCTCTCCGAATTCACCTGTATCTGCGGGGAAGATTAGCCGCTAGCTAATCCAGTACCTGTGCAAGAGGCTCTTGCCTCGGCAATCGCGCATGAACCCACACAACTGTACATTGGTCAAATGAAGAGCCCACTAGAGGGGCATAACATACTGCCAAAGGGGAGAGAGAGGGCAGTGCGTAGCGTGCAGGGCATCACTCCTGGCACCGCACTGTGCATAAGAGGGAAAGCAAGCACTCCATAGCTCTTAACCTGTGACAAAAGCTGCAAATGAGCCTCTCCCAGCTTAAAATTCAGCGCCAACTCTCTCTTGCATTAGAAACTGCACCAGAATGTGCCACTTGGCACATTTACAAGCATTTTCCCGTTTCGGGGTTGCCGCCTAAAAATCTCCCAACCGGTTGCCCAGTTGACTTCACGGCAGAGTAAGAAAATGTTCCCCTTGTCATTCCGGAGATAATGACGCCAACACATTTTCAGGTCCCAAAATAGCAGTTCCCTAAATTTTAGGAGATGCTGCCATTGTATCTTTCTAGGTCATCCGACCCTCTTTGTACACTGCGGCCACATCCAGAACTGAAATGTAGCCTCTGTAGCAAAGGATTCCACTTTGGCTAGTCAATGACTCCACTTGGCTAACCATAGTCCTTGTCCAACCTTAGTGCTCTCTTGCCCTCAGGCCTGGACTCCCTCTGGATAGTTCCACACTAGCTATGCAATGCAGGGCAGTTAGATTTCCCGAGGGGTGTTTCCAAAAAGTGAAAGTAAATAGATAATAAGAAAGAAATCAACAAAAAGGATAGATAGTAGTCACACGCTGGTGACAATAGCACGGTAGGTTCCTGGCTCCGTAGGATCACCTGCCTTGAAGATAGGTTGTAAGGTGCAGCGGAAGTGAATGTTGAACTTTGCTCAAGATGAGTGCTCAGAACTGTGCTCAAGGGTTCCTTTTACTTACGGAAGGAAGAGCCTTCCGTTCCTTTTGTGAGAGAGTGCAATGGGCACAAACAAAGTGATGAACACTGTGAATGAAGGTGCTGAGACTAAGAGATAGAGAGAGAAGAATACGACACCAGAATGTTGTCAAACCCTCCTCCGAAGGTCCCACTCTCAATGGCGAGAGCAGTCTACTTATGATTGCACGAATCTCTACAATGCTTGGACTTGCCAACGATGAGGACGACGACGAGACGAACTGAAATCTGAAACTGCTAATGGCTGAAATCTGCAAATCTTTATCGGTTGAATTCTGACTCTATGTCGGAGACGATGTCGATGGCGACGATGCAACGACGACGCGCTGAAAACGCAGATGCTGAAATCTGTGTTTTCCAGGCTGAAACGGTAAACTTTGCGGGATTTGACCGTGCGGTGAGGATCTGCTAGCGGGAAGGTGAGATCTGTGAGGTTGTTCTACTGTGTCTAAAGGCTGAAAACTGAAAACGCTGGTCCTAGGGCTGAATCTATCGCGAAGATCTGCAAAAACGTTGGGGTTGATCTACAAACCAAAAACGCTAGGGCTGAAAATGGGTCCTGCTGCAAACATGTTGTGGATCTGCCGGTGCAAACCACTAACGCTAGTGCTGATCTATCCTTTGCTGTCGCCGGGCTGATGCAGATGCAAAAACGCTGGCTGATCTGGGTTCTTGTTTAAAAACGCTAGCTCTTCTGCTGTGATGCCAAAACGCTAGAGAACTTGGGGTCCTGCTAAGAAGTTGCTTGTGAGCAATGCTCCTGCTGCCTCTTCTGCCAGAAAGTGCTAGCGCTAGGTTTCCATATATACAAACTTAGCAAAATTGCCCTACCTAGTTTCCAACAAAAGTCACTTAAAAATAATAAGTGAAAAATGTCAAAAATAGGAAAAATAGGTCTATGCACTGTAAAAATGCTCCTGATGGGTTCTTATGGAAATCTGATGATCATACTCTGTGCAACCAGAGGATATGCAAGTGTCTCGGCATGCATGGTCTTTGAACAGACTCACAGAAGTGCCAGAACACTTCCTAAGCTACACTGACCGGACTGATTGAACCCTTGTCATATTGTAGCTTGTCCACGTACACATAGGGTTGGATGTGTCACGTGACATAGGCACAATAGTGGACAATCTCAAAGTCTCAAGTAGACTCACACATGACACGAATGAATATAACTGCAAGAATCTCTACCAACATATCTCCGGCATGTATAAAGTGCTCTGCTACAAGCCCATCATGATCATATAACCTGTTGGTCCTCATCCTGTCAATGGCCATCTTTACCATCTCAGTGGTAAAGAAGGTACTCGTAGACGGGTCCCCAAAGAGTTGGTCTAACAGTAAGGCTTTGGTCTCTCAAACTACGAGTTGTGGGTTCAAATCCCTCGTTGGGTCACACTCTAGAGGGACACCTTGTGCTCACCAAGTGTTCGCGTTGCTAGAGCTCTTGCCCTTGGACACTCGAGTGCATCCTCCTCTTGGGGTGGGTCACCCGAGGAGGAGGTCCCTAGCTGGTTGCTACGAGTTCTCTTCGTTGTTCCCAATACGTGGTGCATCAATTAGGTGGCCATGGTGATGCCTACGCTTGGCTCTTGCCCGATGGTACGCGGCCCTTGCCCGACCATGTAACATGGATAATATTTGGAAGGGATAAGCACCTCCCCTTGTGGGCCCTCTGGTGTGTCGGAAACAAAAAGGTACTCGTAGATGGGCATGGCTCAAGAGGATCTGGAAGGGGTGTCTGGACTCTGTAGAGGGACCGTATATAAGGAAGTTGCATACTTATTACTAACCTAACACATCAAGGGAAGTAATCACTGGGAAAGGAGAGTGCTCATGAAAGAGACGACATGCCTCTCCGGAGTCTCTACTCAAGAATAGTTGGTATAAATCTCACTCCATTTTAGCCAAAAATGCTCGCTTCTTCCGTCGCACAAGGCGCAGGAAGGCTATCCAGCACTGTTTGTGATTGATGACCCCTCAGAGAAGATCCCTCTGAAGATGTGCTCTCGTCTCTTTGCAATGTCCATTCCTCGTCATACCAACAATTATGAGGCATCCCTCTAGGGCAACGTCTTTGATCAGGCTTAATGTGTGGGTATGCTTCTGTTGCTCCATCATGCAATGTCACAATTAGTAAATTGGTGATCTCCTCTATTGAGAGTCCTTGCCTGGCTGTTGCTCATAGGCGACCATACATCTCCTCTGTATAAACAACGTCAATCTCTAGTGTAAATGTATAGCGGGCATGTGTTTTCCCTCCTGACACTTGAGTTATACAATACTAAAAGGCGATTGAACGTGTCAAGAGAGCATGATCCATTGCTACACCCACTGGTTTTGGGTCCTACTGTGAAATCCTGAATGCAAGGGATGAAGCTCGGCTGTGCCATTACATAGTCCACTGTGTTGGCCACATGCTTATGTGGGAAACAAGTAAATCCAACTACAGCGTGGAATTGTTGTAGGCCATTAAGTATGGTGAAACCATGTGAGGCCCCCATTCCCATCAGATATCTCCCGTACTCGGTGTGCTCCTCATCTTGTGAGCGTTTATCAAGCTCCATATCGCTAGTATCTAGCTCTCACAGTATCTCATCTGAGGTATCATAAAAAGTAGTTTGATGATTTCTCGTGCGGGCATTAAAGTCCCCCAAGAGAATGATGTCACCGTCTCTGGAGGACTGCCATATATCCTCATCTAATTCAGAAAAAGGGGGCTATCCTCTAGGTGCGGCATACACTGACATGCTAGGGGTAAAGTAACAAGCGATGTACAAGAATCTGCCTATCTCAGCCCTCAGTCTCACCCACATGTACCTCGCCTGATCATCTCTCCTACCCCTGTGCTTTGATCTCGTCTCTGCTCGACAACTTGTCTCTCTCATGGGTTACGGTGTGCCATTGGTCAGATATGGACATCTTCACACCAACTTGAGATTGAGACTGGTAGGTTCAGAGGGATACCAGCAGCCAGCAAGATATGCCGCATATGCCACACAGAGCCAAAAACGGAGATGCATTATACATGTCCGTGCACAATGTATTATGAGATACAGGGTCACTTCCAATGTCTACTCAGAGAAGGCATCGGACCTTTCTCCGAATTCGTGAGCTATCAGAACTAGAGATGTCTTGGACTATATCTACTTGAGTTACACAGACACACAGACAGTTTATTGAGGAGATCTCAAGAGAGAATCCCTGAGACAAATTATTGAATTATTCACACCAGACACCGGCCAAATAGAGAAGCAGCCACCATTGCAAAGCTCAACTCATACTTACACCCCCAATACTCTCATTGACCGAACATTGGAGCTAGGTAGATCGAGACACCCACGACTAAGGAGAGGAGCTTCAGGAGCTTCACATTGTTGACGGAGACTACGGAAGAGGCTTTGAGCCATACTGTCTCGAATTCCAGGATGGATTCACCACGCCATTATATCACCCTCTTATTTTGGGTACCCATGGGGTATTACTGATCACACATACCCCGCACAGTTCCAGATAGTAGCACTTTTAGATTCATCATAGTACCTCTTTTATGTATCTCTTTTTCGTAACCAACCATGGTATCAGATTCACCAGTTTGTAACGGATTGGTCTCATTGGTCATTTTGGCCTCTTGAAGACATTAATATATCATATCATTTCATATCTCTCTCTCTCTCTCTCTCTCTCTCTCTCTCTCTCTCTCTCTCTCTCTCTCTCTCTCTCTCTCTCAGGTCTTGAGTTCAACCCTCCTCGTCGGCTAGATCTTTAAGGTCTCTTGGGATAGTTTCCTACGACATTAAAACTCTCTTCTTCTTCTTCTTCTTCTTCTTCTTCTTCTTCTTCTCTCTCTCTCTCTCTCTCTCTCTCTCTCTCTCTCTCTCTCACCAACATATAGCGAGCGTTCATTCTCATCTTGCAATAAAATATATGCAGAACTGTAAGGCGAATTTGCAGGCACCTTTTGCATGCGGCGAGTGCCTTGGGACTTGCAATACTCGAGGTACTGCACCCACAAATCAAGGTCACCTTTGAACCGAGTAACAGCACGTTGATAAATAAGCATGATGCGCATGGCACTTGCTCGGTCGCAAAGTGAAGGCTGCCATCTTTGCTTGGAGGACTGCATCTCACGAACAAGGGATTTCTTGCGGAGCAACCTGAGCTTCTCTAGCTGCAGCTCGTACTTAATGTAGTTCAGATAGTCCTCTTTCATCTTAGACCTGCGCTCCAGCCGGAACTCAAACTCACGCCTGCGCTTGGCAATCTCCTTGACTTCTGCGTCAGAGAAGAGGCCTCTCTCCTTAAGATCATCCAGCTCCGGGAGCATGCGCTCCAGATGGTAATAGACGCTGTCCGCCATGGCTCTGCTGGGATGGGAGAGACACTGTAGAGTCACACCGTCTCTCTTGTCCCTTGTCCTAAGGGTGATTACGCGTGCCCGTCCAAAACATGGCGGCCTCTATGAAAATAGTGGCCGCGTTTCATAACGCGACGCTCATTTGGGCAGGTGTATGCAGAGCTGCCGCCATTTCCAAGGTGGATGCAAGTTATTGGCTGCAGTTCAGTGTAATAGAGAGCGAAGTCCTAGGCTATACCCAGCCTAACATTCATATGCCACTACGAACTTTCAAAAAAATAGAAATTTATTTTAAAACTCCCTAAAAGGGTGGAAACTTTAGTACATAAAGGTAAAGGTAAGAACAGTTTGCATGAATGACGGTCAAAGGTCTTTGGCTCAACATCTTCCCTATAAGGTGAAGATGAGAATGTCTCTCTCTCTCTCTCTCTCTCTCTCTCTCTCAAAGAAGGGGCAAGGCATCGATTGAGAAGGCGAGGAGCATAGATTATTGCATGAGCCTGAAGTCAATGGGTGAGAAGGTGCTCCACGAGAGTGAGGCTATTGCAAACCAAGAGATGGAGGGCTATTCCATGTGGGCACAAATCATCAATTGGTAACCAACTTTGCCCCTTTTATCTTCAACTTGCAGTGAGATCAGCCAGGATAGGGAAGAGTCAAGGAGAGACAAAGCTACAAAGGGGGTCATGAGTTGTAGATAGTGGGGTAGAGACACCAGCAGAGATTGACAAAGGGGGACTGTATGTGACCGTAAGGTGGAATATGGTGACAAAGATTGGATCAAAGAAAATCTTTAAGCAAATAAATGTTTTATGTTAGATAGTAGATCCAACATGTAGTGTTGCCAAAAGGACAAAGGTTTCCAGTGTATGAGAGCTTATAGGCAAGAACTATGCACCTACATAGTTATTTGAAAGTTTGAAAAGCCAAACTTTTTGACACATCACCTTCTAGAGTAAATGAAAAATGAAGAGTCGTAGTAGCAAGCACCATCTCACAAACAGAAGAAAGGTTCTAACAGAGAACGAGATGATTCCATGTTATGCCCAAGATGGTTGTAACAAGGAAGCTCTAGGATCTTGGTAGCAGATGTTAAGTGAAGGACTTGCTCCAAACGCAATCACCTTGAAGGCCTATGTGTTAACTGAGTCAACGTTAGTTAACAAGAGCTGCTTAAGACCAAAGACGTACGGATGCATCGATGATGAATACAAAGAAGTAGTAAAGATTGGAATTATATTTTTCACGTTTTCTCAAAATGGTCACGTGTTGTAAATTCTCAATTTATTTCAAACCATTGTAATATTTTAATGTGTTACGGGCTCAATGGGAGTTCGAAGCTGTAAAGAATAGGTCAATTAGTGTGCCTAAGTTGCAGATTCACTAAGTGGTGGAGCCCTAAAGGCCTTGGACACCCGGACATTGCATATTTTTACCCTAGGTATGTAAGACAGTGTAAAAAAAATTAGGGTTCTCAAGCTCATTTGTTGAGAGCACTCTTTGGTGAGAGCTCTTGAGGTGTGTGGCTATGGAGTCTTTGAGCTTCTCCTTGCTCATGTGACTTGGTTAACTCTAATCAATGTTAATTCTCTTTGACTATGCCTCTCTCGTTCTTCTTATGATTGCCTATAATGATTTGATTAGTTAGATCTTAACTAATTAGTGGTTAATCCCTCTCTAATCTTGTGTGATTGCCCTCTTTTACTTGTGTGTGCATGTAGGTTTGATTGGAGTGTGGTGCTCGATGGATCTATGTGTGTGTGTGTTTGCGATTAGTGTGTTGCATGATAGTATTAGTGTTGTGTATGTCTTGCAATCTTTAGTGTGTGTGATTGGGTTGATTGGAGGTGAAGAGAAGTGGATGTGGAGATTGCCCTTCATTGTGGCTTAGCTCCTCCATAGGCCGAGAAGCTCACCTCATAGAGTCAACTATTCATGTTTCCATGATTAACTCACTAATCGTGTGAGTGTTTTCATGCCCTAGCCGGGTAGCTCATCCCTCCGGATTGATAATTTTATTGGTCATTGGAGCTATTGCAACAATGGAACCCCCAACATTTGGCGCCTTTGTCGGGGACAATGGCCTACGCTAGTGTAATTGTGGCATAATCGGATGTGATTCCTCACTAATTTCGCTTGTGTGTTTACGATTTTGTGGATTTTGGATGTGTGTGCATAAAGCAATGTGTTCATAATTCCCTAATTTGTCACTGTATCTTGCCAATTGTGTGTTTACACACTCTAATTTCACACTAACTTTTTGCTAAAGTCACTAATTTTGCTAGCTTATACACTAATTTTCTATGAAGGATTGGAGCTTTCAACCGTTCAATCGATCTTCAATGGAAAGGTAATTGAGGTGGTATTCTCAACCTCCTTAGAATCTAAAGATGTGTAGAATTTTGTAGAGATTACACCATGATGCAATGTTATGTTGATGATATGTTATTGCAATGCAATGTGATGCTATGTTGCTTTGAAATTTTTTGGATTGTTCGTTTTCATGCCGGCGTAATGCCGAGATTTTTCAGATTTGGTGGCGTATGAAATTGACAAGTTTCAATTGCTAATTGGTAAATGTGCGTTGCTATTTGTGTGCCTAATTGAGTTAATTGCATGCTTGGATGGTCAATTTCAAGTGTGTGCATTTCACTTGAGTGTATGTGCACTTTTGCCCATGTTTGTGCCCTTAAAAATCAATGTGTGCTTAATGATTTTTCAATTGTGATGATTGATTTGTGTTGTGCTCATGCCCAACTAATGATTTGTGAAGTCACATTACAAATTCAACAAGTTTAACCCTTTTGTGTGCGCACCTAAAGATTGGTAAAAACTGCCAATTTTATTAGTGTGTGTGCGCCTAAAAAGTGTTTAATTTGCATGATTGATTCAATTTTTGAATGCATATTTGATGTGTGTAATGGTTAATTGTTGCGTTTTGGAGCTCAAAACAAGGATTTACACATTTCAATTGCCTCAAATTTTATTGCAAATTTTGTCGGTTTAATTGCTTAAACTTGATTTTTTTTTATAAAATTGTTTGGCAATTGAATTGATGATATTTTTGTGATTTTATTTGGTTGCACTATTCCCCTATGTGTGGAGAATTTTTAGAAAATTTTGGGTATTTTTCAGATAATTTTTGGCAAATTTTTGCATTAATGTTCGCTTAATTCCATAAAAATTTGATATTTTGCAATCTTTACAAGCTGTTTTGAATGTGAGTTTATGGCTTGATTTCGAGCGCATTTGGGCTTTCATTTGTCAAGATTTGAGCGTTTTACTATTTTCGGGGTCGAGTTGACGATTTTGTCGAATCTGGCATTTTTGGTAAAAACTACTATTTTGGTGTGCTTTTGCGTATCGAAAATGTTTGGTTGTGAATGTCGGTGATTTTCTAAGATTTTTAGAAATTTTCAGGAATTTCTTGGACTTTCTTGGCAGTTTTTGGGATTTTCTGACGATTTTTGGATTTTCGGCTAATTTCGAACTAAATTTGGCTTTTACGGGCATTAAGAAAATTAAAAAATTGAAAAAAAAAAGGTTGCTTCGAGGAGCACCGGCCGGTTGATCTCGAGCTTGGGCGTACGCTCCAGTAAATTTCAAAGGTCGTGCAGACTATGTGGTAAAATATTGGGCTTCGACAAGAAATTCGACTTATAAGCTTGCTCATATGCATGTGAAAAGGTTCCAAAGCCGGGTCCACACAAAAAAAAAAAAGTTTCTCGAGCCCTACATGACCCACCCTCTCCTCTTTCGCTCTCTCAACTCTCCTCGTTGATTAGATCTTTAATGTCTCACGGGATAGTTTCCTAAGACGTTAAAATACTCTTTCTCCTTCTTCTTCTTTTGCCCCTCTCTCTCTCTCTCTCTCTCTCTCTCTCTCTCTCTCTCTCTCTCTCTCTCTCTCTCTCTCTCTCTCTCTCTCTCTCTCTCTCGCTTTCTCTCTCCTCCCCACCCCCTCCTCATCGCGATTATTAACAATTCTCTCACCTCCCCCTCTCCCTCTCTCTCTAACTCTAACTCTCACTCACACTCACCTGCTCTTTCTCTCTCTTGCCTCTGTCACGCGGGCGTAACCCCCCTTGTCTTATTACCACACACACACACACACACACACCGTCCTCTAGTGTCGTGTACCCCCCCGGGTCCCGCTGCCAGTTGCACACGCCTGCCACCTCGCACGCTCTCTAGTCTCTCTCCAACACGCGCACGCACTCACTCTCCCTTCTCTGTCTGCTGCGCACCCAAGGCCCCTGCTCGTGCCCGCATGCAGACACCATGTGCCACGTCAGCACTGTCCTCGTGGGCCGGACTACGCCTCTCTCTGCTGCCTCCCTAGGCGAGGTCAACTCTCTCTCTACCCTCTGAGCGCGCCAGGCCCGACCTCCTCTCTCTGTTGCCCTCCGCAATCAGTGCCCCGCACGTGCGTTGTCATCTCCCAGTCAGCACTGTCGCATGCGATTCCTGTTGCCTCAGAACGCTAGGCCGTACCCTCCCGCAATCAACATTGAGCGCCACCAGAGAAAGTACGCACAGTCCGTCTGCCAGAAGTCAACTGCCAGCTCGCCAGGTAAGTGCAGGTAAGTGCGATCTCGCCAGGTAAGTGCAAAAAAGGGATTTAAAATTTTATTAAATTTTATTTTAAAAAATCTAAAAAGACAGAAAAAAATAAAAAATAATCTAATAAAGAAAACAAAACAAAAAAGAGTTTAAAAATTCTAGAAAGATAAAATAACAAAAAAAGCCAAAAAAAACGTAAAAATTTCACCAAAAGAATAAAAACTTCTTAGAATTTGTTTTTATAAAAAAAAATCACAAAAAGATTAAAAAAACATAGAAAATTCACCAAAAAAATAAAAACCTCATAAATTTTTTAAGAATTCCATAAATAAATAATAAAAACTAAAAAAAATCACAAAAATTCAAAAATGGATTTTAAAAAATCCCAATAAGTCACAAAATTAATAAAACCTTCAGAAAACCCCAAAAATTTTTAAAAATTCACAAAAACCTTTAAAAAAATTTAAAAATAGTAAAAACTCACAAAAATTTCAAAAACTATATGGAAAAAACACAATAAATCACAAAAAATGCTAAAGATCACATAAAAAATAAAAAATTTCACAAAAAAATCCTAAAAATCATAAAAATACTTTAAAAAATAAAGAAAAATAAAAAGAAAATCGTCGAAAGAGTCTTAAAAAGCCAACAGGTAGCACACTGTGAAGTCGCGGAGCGGAGCGTGGGTCGACTCTCTCACACACACACACAGTGAGCTTACACAGTACAGTACGCAGAGAACTGTTAGAAGGGTTATCTCCCAATACCTTAGTATTCACAAAGTATATGTGAGTATATACAAAGAGTTACAGGTAAGTGAGTTAGGCGGGCGGCCGGCCATATCCGCATAAGAGGCCACTTGGGCTTTAATCCCAACAACCTCCCACTTAAAGTCCAATGTGGCACTTTAAGTAACTGTAAATCTATGAACATAAATGTACAAAGATTTACATGGCTGCCATCTATCCAATGCCCAATAACTCACGACAATGCACAAAGCCTTGTCCTGGAAGTCCCTTTGTGAGTAGATCAGCAGGATTGTCCTTGGTGTGGATCTTCAGCAGTTGTCTCTGCTTGTCTACAAGTACTTCCCTAATGAAGTGATATTTGACATCAATATGCTTAGTCTTCGAATGGAACATTGGATTCTTTGCCAATTGTATAGCACTTTGACTATCACAATATAACTCTGGCATATCTACTTTGATTCCCAAGTCTGCAACCAATCTACCAAGCCAAATAGCTTCTTTGCATGCCTCATTTGCTGCAACATACTCAGCTTCTGTAGTAGACTACGTAACACAATCTTGTAATCGAGATCGCCATGATATGGCACCTCCAGCCAATGTAAAGACATAGCCTGATGTAGATCTCCTCTTATCCAAGTCTCCTGCATAATCTGAGTCAGTGTATCCTCTGACACTCAAATCCTGACTACCATAGCATATGCGCATACTCTTTGTATGTTTTAAGTATCTCATGATACCTTTCACTGCCTCCCAATGTTTCTTGCCGGGATTTGACATATATTTGCTAACCACTCCCACTGCAAATGCAATATCCGGACGTGTAGCAATCATTGCATACATCAAACTACCCACTGCAGACGCATATGGAATCTTATCCATTTCAGCTTTTCTTCCTCAGACACAGGACAATCTTGTTTGCTAAGTTTCACATATGGTGGCAATGGAACACTCAATGCCTTTCCCTTCTCCATATTGAAACGTTGCAAAACCTTGTCAATTTACTCTGTTTGAGATAACCAAATCAACTTCTTTGATCTGTCTCTCTCAATGCGCATACCAAGTATATGACTTGCCTCACCCATGTCTTTCATGTCAAACGATTTTGCCATCTTTGACTTCAAAGCTGAAATTTCTTCCAAGTGTTTGCCAGCAATCAACATGTCATCCACATACAAAATAAGGATCAGCCAACTGCCATCCTTAGCCTTCTTTGTATATAGACAGTGATCGAACTCACTACGTTTGTAGCCTTGAGAAAGCATAAACTGGTGGAACTTATGGTACCATGCCCTCGGTGATTGTTTTAAGCCATAAAGACTCTTTAACAACTGGCATACCAAATGTTCCATGCCTTTCTCAACAAACCCTTTTGGCTGCTGCATGTAAATTTCCACATCTAAATCACCATGCAAGAACGCTGTCTTGACATCCATTTGGTGCAACACCAAATCCAATATAGCAACCAATGCAAGAAAGCATCTCAATGTAGTCATCTTGACCACTGGAGAGAAGACTTCATCAAAGTCAATGCCTTGTTCTTGCTTAAATCCCTTGGCAACAAGCCTTGCTTTGTACTTTGGCTGACTATCATGAGCGGTGATCTTATACCTGTAAACCCATTTACAAGGTAGAGCCTTTTTGCCCTATGGTAATTTAACCAACTTCCACGTCTGGTTTTTATGCAGAGCTATCATCTCTGACTGCATGGCCAACTGCCATTTTTTCGATTCAACCACTTGTAATGCTTCCTTGTAACAAGATGGTTCTCCGCAATCTGTGAGCATGACATAATTTAGAGATGGCACTTAACGATCAGGTGGTTTGGAAACACGCTCAGAACGTCTCACCACAACTGATTCTGCCTCTCTAGCCACTATAGGCTATTCCTGAGCCTGACCATGCTGTCTTGATGTGCTAGCACTAGGTCCATCTTCCCTGAAGACAACTCTTCTGATCTCCTCTGTCTTCTCTGGCTTAGCGTGAAACTTGGCTTCATTGAAATGCACATCATTGCTACGAATAAGCTTTCTGGACTCAGGATCCCAAAGCCGGTAACCCATCTCGCCCGATTCTCCGTAGCCAAGAAATATACACTTCTTGCTCTTTGGTTCTAACTTATTTCTGAACTCCTTAGGAATACGGCTATAAGCTTCACAACCAAAGACTCTGAGATGCTTATACGAAGGTGCCTTGCCTGTCCATAGCATCTCGGCCACTGCACTCTTATCCAGAACCCTACTAGGAGACCTGTTGATCAAATGGACTGCTGTAGCCACTGCTTCCGCCCAAAATCCATCAGGCAACTCAACATTTGACAACATGCTTCTGACCTTCTCTTGTATGGTCCTATTCATACGTTCTGCAACCCCATTCTGTGAAGGATTATATGGTGCAGTAAGTTCCCGCTTAATCCCTTTTGCTTCACAAAAGTCTTGAAAAGCTTTGGAAACGTACTCTCCACCATTGTCAGTTCTCAAGCACTTCAGCTTCTGACCACTCTGATTCTCCACCAGCTGCAAGAATGTCTTAAAGACCTTGAGCACCTCATCCTTGTGCTTCAAGAAGTAAACCCATACTTTGCGAGAATAGTCATCTATGAATGTACAAAAGTACGTTGCTCCCCCTAGTGACAAACTAGGCATTGGTCCGCATAGATCACTGTGTACAAGAGCTAACCGTTCGTCCCTACGATTCCTCTTTGATCTGTGCGGTTCCTGTGTTTGCTTACCATAAACACAATGCTCACAAAACTCGAAATCTTGAAATGAAAAGCCAGGCAAATAACCATAATGAGAAAGTATTTCCATTCTTCTTTTTGACATATGTCCCAACCTACGATGCCACAGTGACACACTTGGCTGCTCAATCACATTAATTACATGGTTTTTAACCTCTGAAACATGTAAAGTGTACAGAGTTCCTGACTTGCTGCCATGTGCTACAGTCATCGAACCTTTGGAGATCTTCCAAGCGCTGTTTCCAAAAACTGTCACATAACCCGCATCATCCAACTTCCCTGTACTAATCAAGCTCTTTCGAATTGCTGGAACATGTCTGACATTCTTGAGCCATAAAGAAGAGCCATTCTGAAACTTCAACTGCACATCTCCCACTCCAAGTATGTCACAAACCTGCTCATTGCCATGTCTGACATAATCTTTAGTAGCCACATATGATGTAAACCACTCTTTGTGCGGAGAAACATGTAAAGATGCCCCTGAGTCGATAATCCAATCACTCATAGCATGTCCATCCTCTGCAGTCAAGAAAACAGAATCAAGATTGCTTGTAAGGAAGATGTCACCAGCTGCTATACCAGAATCACTGTCTGAACCAGATCCTGTGACATTCACCTCTTCAATCTTCACTGAACTCTTCTTTTCATCTTGCTCAGAACTCTTTGTTTTTCCTTTTTCTTGTTTCCACTTCGTACAGTCTCGCTTCATGTGACCCTTCTTGCCACAATGGTAGCATTCTATGTCATCCTTTGACTTCGAATCACGAGACTTACTTCGGTTTTGTGCCTTCTTACCCTTCTTCTCTTTAAACTGTTGTCTCCCTCGAACGACCAAAGCACTATTGCCTTTGCCTTTGTCAATGTTCTTCCTGTTGACTTCCTCTGTGAGCAAGCTGCCTTCTACATTGGCACTTGTAAGACCTTCTGGCGCGACAGAATTACTTAACGCTGTACGAAAAGTATCCCAACTGTCTGGCAAAGTGATTAAGAGAAACATAGCCTTCACTGAATCTGGAAAGACTATCTCCTTTGCTGTTAACTGGCTGAAAATTGTGTGAAATTCATTCAGATGATTTGACATGGCTGTCCCTTCCTTCATCTTCAAATCCACCAATTTCTTGAGCCAGTAAATCTGAGAAGCAGCACTTTGTTTCTCGTACATACCACATAGCTTTTGCCATACGCCATACGCTGTAGTCTCTTCTGCTACGTTGAAGTAAACATTTTCTGCCAGTGTCAGCATGATTGTGGAACAAGCTAACTCGTCAAGCTCTTCCCACTCATCTTCGGCCATACCTTCTGGTCTCTCCCCTTTGAGCTTCAGTGGCTTCACTTGTTTTTTTTGCACCAAAACCTGCCAAATCTGCTTCTTCCAGAATGGAAAGTTTGTGCCATCCAGCTTCTTTATGTTGTAAAGAGTCTCAGTTTGAGAAGATGCCATATCTGCCAAACTGCTTACTCATGAGAAAAATCCGGCAGAGTTTCCCCTATAAACTGGCCTCTGTACACAGTAAACAAGCTGTAATCTCTGTAATATGCTGTCCTGTAAATTTTTGACAAATCTAAAAAATCAATTTTTGACAAATCTAGCAATGCAGAGTGCAATATATATATCTGATGATATATATGTGTACCTGGTCTATAGATGATGCTCTGAAGACTAATAAGTGATGTATGTCGATGCCGATATTGATGTCGACCACCTCCTGCTTGCCAATCTACACAAGACGGATTTCTTTGCGGCTGAAATCTATCTTCTGCTGTAGTGCTCAGAACGAAATTCTGAGGGCATAAACGGCTTCGAAAGGGGGGTAAAACTCCAGGTCACTTGCTGGAAACACTCCCGGAACGCCGAGTGTGAATTTTCGAACTCCGGATCCAGAATCTGCCGGAAAAGTGCGCGCGCGCGATTGCGCAAAACCGCACTGAACCAAGGCTCTGATACCAATTGAAGTCGCGGAGCGGAGCGTGGGTCGACTCTCTCACACACACACAGTGAGCTTACACAATACAGTACGCAGAGAACTGTTAGAAGGGTTATCTCCCAATACCTTAGTATTCACAAAGTATATGTGAGTATATACAAAGAGTTAGAGGTAAGTGAGTTAGGCGGGCGGCCGGCCATATCCGCATAAGAGGCCACTTGGGCTTTAATCCCAACACACTGCACAAAGTGAACCAAATCAGCACAAGAACAGCTGAAACCGACCAATTTAAAGCTGTGAGCAATAGAAACAAATTTTGTGCTCAGGAAAGTGCAGCCACAATTCAGTCAAGAAGCTAGAAGTGAACGTGCACCTATAAATTGGCTAGTGCAAGCAATTGCATTGAAAATCGAGCTTCTAATTGGACGAACAGGGCCACAACTCACATGTGATTGCGGATTAAGCTAGTACGAGCAGCAGAAATTCTGTTAATCAATACCAAAATCTGCTAGGAGACAGTTTTTACAGAAACAATCGACATGGACTCAAACCGAGCCGAGAATTCAAGTACAGCAGAGCAAGCTAATAGCAGTGGCAACACATGCACAATTGCAACAACAGAGCAGATTTTACAGCTATATGGCTACAATGGAGACAAAGTCTTATATGCAGATACAGAAGGCTATAGATACTTGGTGAGCAGCAAAAGCAGCATAGGAGCCAAGATTCTATTGATAAGAGTAAAGCCAGATTTAGAGAACTTCCAGATGTTCACAGACTTCACTAGAGCCAGGTATTGCAAGCTCAAAGATGAAGTGCATATAGAAGTGCCAAAAATTGATCCAAGTGGTTATCCAGAGATCTGCACAAGTTAGCAAAACATACATTTAGTGCGTATGCAATCAGGATCAGTGTACATGAATTACAGTGGTCAGATCTATAATCAAGAACCGGAATCACAAGATCCAATAGATCAACCAATAGGAGCCAGTCTAATTGGAGAACCAAGCCAAAGACGGTGCAAAGGTCGAGATGGAGCAATCTACAGCTTGATGCTTAGTGTTTTAAAAGAAGATGTCGACAACTTGGCAAGTACAAAAGCTAAAGCTTCTCAGCTAGAGCTTGACATGAGAGAACCAAATGAAATACCACCAGTCATGGCATATTGCTCAGATTGTGGACGGAAAGGTGGACATTTCTCCGAAGATTGCCCAAGAAATCCAGAAAACAGGGACATATAAACCGCCAAGCAAAGTACAAAGAAAATTAGAAATGTGAATCTCGATGTAAGTGCATTTAACTCGTCGCTTTTAATGCAATAAGATGATTTTGCATTACCGTTAGAAGCACCAATAAAAGCATTTCAAGTTCAAAATCAGCATGAAGATGCATAGGCACCTGAAAAGCTTAAGATTGATTCTTTGAACAACAAATTCTTGCATGAACTTGGTCAAGGTGTCCAGATATCACCGAATGTTGAAAAGTCTGTTAGGTTTGCAAATGATTTTGCATCCAACGCCACAAGTATGCAATCATTCACGAGTCTAATGGACACATCAAAGAGAATGATGTTAGCATTATATGGCACCCATAATTCATATGCACACTATGTAGACCAAAAAGAAAAACCATACAAAAAGGATCAACCAGTGTTTGAACAGCCAACATACCAACTCATAGAAGTGCGTCCAGTGATAGATCAGAAAGGATGGTTCGTTTCAGAAGAAAGAATCTATTATAGCCCATCCTCTCTAGAGCTGAAGGATATTACTCGAGTAAACCGAGAAATCTATTTAGAGCCAAACTCTCCTCCATTGAAAATCAAGCTTCGATGTTGTGACCAAACGAACATATACTTGGACCAAAACAGTCATAGATATAGATGAGAGTCTAGCATCTATGATGCCTTGGGTCCTGAAACCACAGAAGCTCATATCATAGGAGACCCATGGGATAGACAATATCAGGGCAAAGATAATGCGCTTGACTTGGGGAATAATTTTCATGTTTCACGGAGATACATAGGAAACTATGTAGAAGGTTTACAGATGCCAAACATCAACAGTGCTACCCAAAGTGTACCTTCATAGTCCCAAAAGGTGAGACTAAAACAGAGCCAAACAGTTTTGAACTCTTATAATGAAGCAGGCTATAGTGATCACCTTAAGAAGGGAGGGAGTTGTAAATCCATCAAGCTTAGCTTATGTACTAGAAAATGCTACACCAGTTAGAAACCCTAGAGATTCTAACCAACAGACCCCTTCAAAGCAGAAACCATTGAAAGATCATATGGTTGTTGGAAGTTTTCGATTGACCCAAATTCCATCAGAATCTACAGATAAATGCTTATATGAAGACATCAAGGACAAAATTTTTTGCTGATCTCCACAAGTCAAAGTCAAAAGCCGACAAATCCAATAATAGTGTTCAAACAGTTACATGTGATCAAGCTCACATATGCATATCAAGATGCACATGGTAATGGATATCAACAAGATCAGGACCTTGTACAAACCCCTATGGATGGTCTGACTGAAGTCAAAGACTATCTGAAGATGATGCAAAGCCTCAAGCTGCCAAAATAGGTGGCAGAAAAGTCAAAATCAATGAAAGCTAAAGTCCAGAAGGATACACAAAGGTCACCACCAGAATCTCCTCCAAAGAGACAGATTCTTCCATAAAGTACAGTGGATCTTCTAAGATCAAGGTTACTCAGGTGTAGGTGGACAATGCTCGTCAGTTGCAGACAAGAAGTGCAATATTACAGCCAATGGAGCCAACATTGATGGAAGTCAAAGCAAAGAAAATGCAGATAAAGCTCGACCAAAGGATGCTGCCACAACAAAAGCAATCAATTCAGACACAACCTGAGACGATCAAGTGCAGCATTGTTGGTGAACACGAAGAAAAACTACCAAGAGAAGTAAAGCTAGATTTTCAGTTAAACAAGAACCTGATGTCTTTTCGCACTTGGAAAAGATGTGGACAACCACAGTTGGAAGATGCTCCTGAATTTGTGAGCATATCAAGAAACAAACGAGCTGAATGCCGGGGAATCATCTCCACTACCATTGAAGTAAGTTCACATATCACCATAGCTCAATTTCACGTGATCACAACAACAGATATGCCAGACAACATCATAATGGGAATGCCAATGTCTCAGAAGATGTCAGAGATATAGAATTTAATGAAGATGCAGTCTTCAGAGACAATCAAGAATGAAGATCAAGACTGGTCACCCACGGATGACAGCACAAGGTCCTCAAGCACAGTTAAAATGGAGACTAATATTAAAGTAAATCTTATTGAAGATGATTCATCTCCATCGAACTGAACTTCAGAAGAGCTTAAAGAAAATTAGGCAATAGCAACCACGAAAGCTATTGAGCAAAGAATGCCATCAAGATAAGAAGTAAAGAAGTTTAAAAGTGCAAACAACCAGGAAGCAATAGGAAGTCCAAAGATGCTGACATTGCCAGCTAAATCAATTGAAGAAAGTCAAATTGGAAAACAGAGTCTCAAGTCACCCTCCATAGAGACACAATTAGATCAAGATGAGATCATGCCAAAAGCAGGAAAAATATATTCGATAGAAGCAACAATGAGAATAGCTATAGTTCTGAGCAGTACAAAAGGAGCAAGTGTCAGATGCAATGCTCTACTAGATAAAGAAGAAAAGTGCAATATGATTACAGACAACATCCAAAGTATTCTAGAGATTACTCAAAGCAACCCAGGTAACATGGAAATCATGGGTAAGGCTACAGGTCAAGAAGAAATGGTTGCTACCCTTAGCATCCAACAACATGAAGAGCAAGTGAATTTTCACGTAAAGTCTTCAAAGGAAATGCTTGCAGATGTCATCCTTAGACATCGGTGGTTAGACCATCACAAGGCCTGCAAAGAAGATAAAATGCTAATACTCTCTTTTCCAAGTGGTAGCAAGCAACAGCTACAAGTACCATTAATGCTGGAATCAAAGTTGTAAAAGTCACAAGAATCGAAGACAAATCTTGCAGACAAAGGTAAAGCCAAAGTGGAACTTCCACCGACTAGCAAAGAAGGTATGACAATATATGCCTCTACATCAAAGAACCCTCATGGATCAGCTTCTTCAAGCAAGTCAGGCTTTCAAAACTTAAAGTCAATTGCTGACCCAAATGAAACCTCAAAGAAGACACCCAGAAAAGCAAAGATATATAAGCCAAAGTACTCGAGAAAGCAAGGGAAAGTCAAGCAAGTGTTTGTTCCGAGCAGTTTAGTCAAAGTCAATGATCCGGTTTGGATTAAAGATAGGAAATGAACACAGAAAGACAAACACATGGGATGGATAGCATCACAATGGATTTTAAAGGAACGGGAGTACTATGGAGGTAATAGACAGATATGGGTACCAAACTGCAGGTTAGAGCATATGAAGTAATGTCAACTCGCTCCCAAGAAAGAAGGGCCATTAGGTATCAACCTGGACATTATCCTACATTACCTAAGAAGCACGTATACAATAGAACAACATCGAATGATTCTAAAGTCAGCCACAACTCTCAAGAGGATACAGAACAAAGATGGATCTCAAAGAATGTTCCTCTTGGACAAGGATTCTACACAGGTTATACAAAGATTAGGCTACTAGTCAACCACAAGCCAACTGCAAATGCACCAGACCTGCATGAAGGTCCCAAGAACTCGACAAGACCTAGAGCAAAGCAAAGTCAACAAAGAAGATAGAAAGGTCATCAAGAGATTTGGATTCCTAAGTCTTCCGATGCTCCTAGTCAAAATTCAAATGCCAACAGTGAACAGAGGCCTACAACAACATCAAAGACAGGACAATAGGCCTAATTGGAGAATCAAACAGATAATGGAATCTTCACCGTCAAAGAAGAACAACCCAACCAACACGAATGCAGATTTGAAGAAGATAAAACAGGTATGGCAAAAGAAACCTTCAATGCCAACTTGGTCCTTCAGTAATCCTCTTTTTGAGGATTCAAGCTTACTTTTACCGGGTATATAAGATAGCGTGTAAAAGAAATTAGGATTCTCAAGTTCATTTGTTGAGAGCACTCTTTGGTGAGAGCTCTTGAGGTGTGTGGCTATGGAGTCCTTGAGCTTCTCCTTGCTCATGTGACTTGGTTAACACTAATCAATGCTTAATTCTCTTTCACTATGCCTCTCTCATGCTTCTTATGATTGACTATGATGATTTGATTAGTTAGATCTTAACTAATTAGTGGTTAATCCCTCTTTAATCTTGTGTGATTGCCCTCTTTTGCTTGTGTGTGCATGTAGGTTTGATTGGAGTGTGGTGCTCGATGATCTATGTGTGTGTGTGTTTGCGATTAGTGTGTTGCATGATAGGATTAGTGTTATGTGCATCTTGCAATCGTTAGTGTGTGTGATTGGGTTGATAGGAGGTGAAGAGAAGTGGATGTGGAGATTGCCCTTCATTGTGGCTTAGCTCCTCCATAGGCCGAGAAGCTCACCTCATAGAGTCAACCATTCATGTTGCCATGATTAGCTCACTAATCATGTGAGTGTTTCCATGCCCTAGCCGGATAGCTCATCCCTCCGATTGATAATTTTGTTGGTCATTGGAGCTATTGCAACGATGGAACCCCCAATACCATGACACTACACAAGATGTTGACATGGGTGAGAAAATTTGAGATGATATTGCTAGTCATGAGGGTTGTTGTAGAACCTTGTCTTGCTTGGCAATGCTTTCGTCAATGAGTTGCCAAATGGGACGTCCTTGTAAAAGCACCAAGATGACCTTCCCGATCATCTCATGAGGCACATTGATTACAGGATACCTCCAAAATGGCTATGACAAGGAAGCTCCGGACTATCTTTCAATAGATGTGAATTGAAGGCCTTTCTTCCTATGCTACCATTGTGCACGCAATTTAAACATGTGTGGCATATTGTATAGAGCTTGACTTGGTCAAGAGAATTCATGATGAGATTGCTAGTGAGGGGTTTTTCCACAACATGATTTGCATAGTGATGCCTTGGCCGATATGTATTTAAAATGCAAATCCTCACGCATGCACTAAAAGTTCTTGATGAGCTTTTTTGTCCGAGATGTTATCACTTGAAATGTGTTGATTGCAGGATATGCCCAACATGGCTATGACAAGGAAGCTCTAGGCTATTTTCAGTAAATACATATGAGGGTTTTGTGCCAGAAAAAGCCTCTCAGAATGAACTTATTTGCATGGTTTTGGCATCCACAAGGTGGCACATAACATTGGATACAAGAGAATCATAAATAATATTCAAAAGCAACTACGACATTATTTATGGAGAATTGTTTGTAGAATGGAATCATTCATAATATTGTTGTTGAGTAAGACAGGTCCTAGAACGGCCCTCACCGGCAATCTCCTCATGAATTCTCTATGCAATGCGGCCGGTGTTTAAAGGGCATACATGATGATAAGATCCAGAATCAGACCATCACCACATCTATTGAAGGCGGTTTAGAGCTTCTTTGTCACATTCGTTTTTGGCCTACTTGCAAACAATCAACGTGCTCCATGAGACAACATTTGCACAAGAACATCATCAAGAGCTTTTGGTGTTTTCATGAGGACAGGGACGCCATTGGCAACTTGTTGACCACAGCATTACCAAGCAAGACATGGTTCTACAAAAACCCTTCATGACTAGCAACATCATCTTGGATTTCTCACCCATCAACCTTGCGCAATGTCACATGCTTTAAGGTGCAAGCAAAGGTGATTGTATCTATAACTTAACTAGTGTCTTTGCTTTGTTGATGTCTCGTACCCCTCAATGGTGCCTTGGTCAACATGTATGCCAAATGTGGCATCCTCACGTATGCACAAAAGGTTCTTGATGAGCCTTTTCTCCAAAATGTTATCACTTGGAGTGCGTTGATTGCAAGATGTGCCCAACAAAATTATGACAAGGAAGCTCTAAGCTATTTTCAATAGATGCAAAGATGATATGCCTTGCAAGGGCCCATCAAGGACTGGCTGAGCAAGCTTTGAACTATTTTTGCTTGATGCGACAAGAGAGCACCTCCCTATTTGCAAGCACTCTTGTTGTGTGTGCTCAATGCATGTTAATTAGGTCTAGTGGATGAGGGCCATGCTATGATATTATAGCAGACGTTGAGGCACTTTTTCCCTCTTTAGGAGGTTCCCCCCCCCCCCCCCCCCCCCCCCCCCCCCCCCAGCTTGTATAAATGCTCATCACTCTAGGGAAAGCCTCATCTTTGTATTGGCACATTCAACAATATTACTTCCTATGTTGTGTGCTCATGAGCTTCTCCGTCATCTTCTCATGTTTGCGTGCATTCTTGCAGTCGTATTTTTGGTAGTTTCTATTAGAGCGAACTTTGAATCCAAGGTAGAGTTGCTAGCAACCTTCCGGTTCATGTTCACTTGAGGTGATTTTTGGTGAGCAATTACAAGGCGACATTACCTTCGGAGAAGATCTTTGATTTGGGGTGGTCTTTTCATTTGGGCTCATTTTGACCTCTACCTCCAGTATTGGCAATAGTGCGCATACAATTTTGTCCTTTTGTGCATGTTTTTTGATTGTGTAGATTATACAGAACAAGCACTTTGTAGTTTGCTTTTGGTTGTGCTATATATCACAAGTTGGTTTTGTGCAGCTTTTCTTTGATATAAGATTTTCTTGCATCAGGTGCAATCATTGGCCATGTTTGACAACAATGATGCTTTTCGCATGCTATTTGCCGAGGACAATCTAGAGAAGGACAGCTATCTAGTTTGGGCATACATGATGCAACATGTCCTTCTTGCATAGGGCATTTGAAACATTGTGCAAAGATATGATGTAAGACCAGGTTATGTGGATGATGGTGCAGGTTCTAACATTTTCATTGCTATATTTGTTTTGCCTATTGCAAATAGGCACGTTTGGATGTTAGGGATGCATAGGCCCATGCATTGGTTGTGCTTTTTGTTAAGTGTTCCATTACTCTACACATTCGCTTTAAGTTATCATGTGTACTACGTATATACTAAACAAGTGTCCCGCTAAAGCAATGTAGTATATAACTTATCAGTCTTGGCATGGCAAGAAGCTATCCGTTGGTCACTTGCGTGTGTTGTTTGGTTTATGCTTTGGTGCCTACACAACAACACTGAAATTTGGATAAGAAGGCTTTGAAATGTATTTTTGTTGGTCATATTTTAGAAATCAAAGGTTACAAGTTGTATCATCCACAAACTAAGCATACCTTGATTAGTTGAGATGTTGTATTTGTGGAAGATGTAGTTTGACCCTTCTTATCATGTAATAAGGAGACGAATATGAGGTCACAAAATGTATATGATATGTTGTTGCCTCTATTCAATGGTGGGAGTACAAATGTATGACCAAATGAGGCACATTTGTAGCCTATGTGACTTCAAACATCATAGCAAATCAACCAATTTTTTTAATGCAAATTTACAAGATGTAATTGATGAGGATAGGGCTAAAAATGAGCAGGCTAGAGGTATGGCAAGATGGTTCGTGCAAACCTTGCATGATAGTAAATTGGGTGCCCTTTGTCTAGTCATCCTCATTCAGGTTTTCAATGTACCTCTTACGTATTAGATTGTTATGTTTTGGTTGTGTTTAGTATGTGTGGTGAAGAAGAGACTTTCTCATTTGATGAAGCACACATCAAAAATTTGGTTGGTTTCAATGCAATCTGAGTAGGACACTATTACGTGACTTGCCTTCTGGAAAAAAGGCCATTGGTACTAAGTGGGTTTTCAAGCTGAAACATAAGCCTAATTTTAGTGTCGATGACTATAAGGGTAGTTTTGTTGCAAAAGGGTATGCTTGAGAGAATGGAATTGATTTAATGGATCTCCCACTCATTGTATGACTACCATTTATAGCATTTGTGCATTAGCAATTCATAATGATTCAAATGTACATAAAGACTATGTTTTTAAGTCGTGATTTGCAAGATGGAATGTATGTATTGTAGCCTCACCTTTTGATAGAAAAGAGCAAGAAAACAAGGTGTTCACGTTTAAGAAGGCATTGCATGGTTTTGAAACAAGTACCACGTGCTTGGTATGAAAAGACTCATGCTTACTTGGTTGCACATGGATTCAAGAATAGTCCAATTGAGAGCACTTTGTATGTTAATTCTGCAGATAATGATTTATGATCATTGTGCTCTATGTGGATGACATGTTGCTCGCTAGACCAAATGAGGGACATATTGTTGATTTTAAGACCGATTACAATGCCTCTTTTGAGAGTCTACTAGTGGTTTTTGTTTTATGCTCAACACCTCATGCATGTCTTGGTTGAGCAAGAAGTAGCCTACAATGGCCTCTCCTAGTTGTGAGGTTGAGTACATGGTAGATTTGTTCAATATGTTTGACTTAGACACGGTGCTTTGGCACTTGGAAGAGACTAAGCATTCCATGATTACACAAAGCACATAAATATTCCTTATCACTATGTCAGAGAGAAACTATCTACATGAGAGGTCAACCTAGCTTACGTGCCTAGGTAGAACAACCCTGCTTATCTTCTCACAACGGCTTTGCCTCATAAGAAGTTTGAACATTTTTGTAAATTGCTGGGCTTACTCCCCTCTGTGGACTACTCACATAGCGTATGACACTTTTCTATACATGAGTACCAACTCTTGTTCATCTCATTACTCCCATGGGGGATTGGTTACCATATCATGGCAGTGAGGTGTGTGAACACACTTCGGACCACTAGGGAACTTTTTCTTCCTCTTTAGGAGTCTTTTCCCTCGGCTTGTATATAATCACATCACTCTAGGAGGTTATTTTTCCTCTTTAGGAGTTTCTTTTCCCTTGGCTTGTACATACTCACCTCACTCTAGGGCAAGCCTCATCTTTGTATTAGCTCATTGTTTAATACTACTTCCTTTGTTGTATGCTTTTGAGCTTCTCCTTCATCTTCTCCATGTTTGCGTGTATTCTTGCATTTGTATTTCCAACTTGCATAATGATTTTCTATAGCATGAAGGAAAAGAATGACATCATGCTATATGATGAGACACTTGCGTGGTTGATCTTCTTGGCATATAAGAGTGACTTAGAGCATTGAATGTATGGGAATCAAGAATGGCACTTGGAAGTAACTATAATATAGCTGGCGGGTTGATGCAAGTGGAAAGTTCATAAATTTGTTGTCGGGGATACCATGCATCAACAAAGAAGAGACATTATTTGAGCTCATAGATGTAATAGCCTATGCATGCACTTGGAAGGCCTATGACATTGTGCAGGACGTTAAAAAATTTATGATGAGATTGCTAGTTGTGAGGGTTGTAGAAAAACCATGTCTTGCTTATTGGAAATGCTTTGGTTGACAAATTGCTAGCCGTGGAGCTTGACTTTGGCAAGATAACTCATGATGAGATTGCTAATGAGGAGTTGTTCTAGAATATTTCTTGCTTGGAAGTTCCTCGGACGACATGCTTGCCATTCTTTTTGGGATGCTAACAACTGCGCTACAATGTAGACTTTGGCCATACATCTATAATTGTATAGATGACACATAGACTAATATAACTTTATGATAACTATTATCCAACAACTTAATTTGTACATTAGATATATAACTACAATCCTAGGTATAAGGAATCCAACACACAATCGATGCAAAAAACCAATCCTACTTATGTAGCACTACATTTGCCACAACATTGGTACATCTCATCAAGTGTATAGTTTAATGGATTTAAACTTGGGTCTTGATACGCTCTTTCCAAAATTATTACATTAAAAATAACATTGGGAAGGAAAGCAAGACCTTTTGCTAAATCCATTTGGAAACTTGTTTGTTCTTAATAAGCCTAAGCCCAAATATATGTCCTAGAGAATGGCATGTGGACAAATTTCAAGTTGTGATCCCTATTGATCAAAATCTACCAAGTGAATAAACATAACACAAAGATAAAATCGTGAAAGCTGCAAGTTGACATGTCCATGTAACTACTCCCCCCCCCCACCAATGTTCCCATGGTAGTCCTCACAAATATGAGCCTTTGGGCTCCAAAACACTTTGCCCACAGTAGTCGTGCATGCATTATTCTATGTAGTGATAGTATTTGGCATGGTCTTTGCCTTGCATCTTTACTGGTTCCCCAGATTATGAACTATTCAATAGTGATCCAAGAAATTTCTCCATCAACTGCTTTGACATACCTACCATCAAACGGTGAGCAAGCTAGATTGATCATAATCTGTTTAATGCACCAATGAGAAAGAGAGAGAAGGCCATTGTCCCACAACCTCTCTCATCTTGCAATGCCCCTATTCTAAGAATTATCATATGGTGCCTCACAATTGCGTTCCCTCATAGTTTAGTTCATGAAAAGAGCTCAAGGGGTAGATACATTGTAAGGAATTTGTTGTTTAAGAGGAGGCCAGGTAGGTGTTGGGTCTTTGGCTATGAGAGGAGTTAAGCTAGATTAAGTAAACATGTTAAGACAAGGATTTAGAGCATTTTAGCTAATCGTAGATAAGGAGAGAGGGAAAAAAGAGAAGAGAAGATTTAAGGGCTGACAATTAGAGTAATCAGAGTACAAGAGTCCAATAAACCAATCAAATCTAATCAACTATATGGTCTAACAACTTGACAAGCTCAAAGAAACAATTAGTAAGCTTACATCGCTTGCATGGATACAATCCACTCCAAAAATCCTATCAAATAATAGGTTTCCCTCTTTTCTTTTTCAATTCCGCCGCTAAGGGCTGCGGGAGCCGCGGCCCTTCCCGCAGCCCTTAGCTGTTAGCTAAGTATTACTCGTTGGCTCATCCAAAAACTCTCCTTTTTCTTCTCCCTCCTTCCCCCAAGCTCACACATGTAACGGCCCCAACACGCTCAACCACACAATCCATGTACCCCCATGGCACCACAAGTGTTCCCCCACTTGAGTGGGAAAACCTCCTTAGGGGAGCATCCAATGTAAAGGGGTTGAATTTTGGCAAATTGGCAGGTGTGAACCCAACCAAGTAACCAATTCCAACAATGTTCACCAATGACAACGTGCTGCCAATAGTGATGGCATGACAACCATAGTAGGACCATGAGCGCCCTCATGCACGCAAATAGACCACAAAACACAGATCCACCATGGCCATGAGAGAGCTCATCACCCAAGATGGAGCCTCTCCTTATGAGATATCCCAATACCTCTTCTCATCTCTCTATATATACTTTAGCCATTGTGTACACTTTGCACATGTGTTTTATGGGGTGCCCTTGTGGCGACGAAATTTCCACAAGAAGTATGTTTCTTTGCCCTTCTTAGAGATAATTTGGGCCAGCTCGGGCTTGAAACCCAATGTCTTAAATTTGATCTCATAACCTCCAACCCATGCTTCACAATTTATCTACATAGCTTCATTTTGGCCTACATATATGTCAAAAGTCCATTCAATTTGGTCACTAAAACCATAAAACAATTGTAGCAAGAAATATAAAATCTTTTTCCTAGAAATCCACTTGTGCATGCAAAGTGGCACGACAATGCATGCATGCATGGGGCTCAAAGACATCCTCCCTCAAAATATTCAAACTCACGGAGCAGTAGCTCACGTATAGAATCTTCTTTCAATCGTAGCCTCTAGTAATTGAGCTCACATATATTGGCTCATGTTATTCTTTCAACAAGCAACCTCATATAAACCTAGTAAGTGACTTCCTCTAACTAACAGCAAGTTCCCATGATTACAACATTGTGATGGGTCCTTGAAGGTAGCAATGCAACAATTTGAACAAGCACATAGGGTAAAAGCTCTAGTATAAGGACAATGAGAATGGCACATCTCCTTCATGAGCCACTCATGGTAATTTTGAGCTCTAAATAGCCTATACAAAAGCTGAGGTTTTCTTTTGCTCGTAGAAAAAGACAAGTGATGGAGAGCAGCAAAAATGGGAACAAAAACATAAATTTGTGTATAATAAAATAGTGTCCCTAAAGTGACAGACAACTTGCAGAAGTAAGAGGACAACATTTTTGGACATTTATTGGGGTCAATCTAAGTGTCATGTTGTTCTACACCAACTCTCCAACGTAGCCGTCTTGCTTCCCTAATAGTTTTATATAGGGGGCAAGTGGAGCTTCTAGATGGGCACTTCCCACTATTGGCACTTTTACACTAGAGAGTTTCCAAGAAAAGTAGAAAGTGACACATATGTACAAATTGATACAGTGGGGCACTAGCAAGCCTCATTAAAAAGATGAGCAAAATGATCACCGTCAATAATAGAAAAGAGGGGATCAAATATGAGGATTACATACCAAAGACCAACCTGATGACCCTCATAGAAGAAAGAGTCGCGATCCAAAACTTTGGGGAAACTTGTAGTCTAGTTTTCTAAAGTAATTGACATAAGAATCTAGTAAAGACCCAAAATTGTGGTGGTGACTCACATGAAATAAGACAAATGGGATGAGGGATCAAGGTTTCATCAAGAAACCATATTATAGATCAAGGACTTTGTACAGAAGAAACCAAACTTGAAAAAAAAATATTTGCTAAATTTTGAAAATGCTTTCATTAGGAGAATCTGGCAAGATGCTCTCATGCTGTTTGAGGTGAAAAGGCGGGGAGGTGCTGCATGGAGAGAGAGAGAGAGAGAGAGAGAGAGAGAGAGAGAGAGAGAGAGAGAGAGAGAGAGAGAGAGAGAGAGAGAGAGAGAGAGAGAGGTAGTGGATTGTAGTGCTGCATGGTGCAGAAAGGGAAGGCGATGCACAACGAGGGAAGCCAAAGGGGCGAGATAAAAGAGCAAACCTCTCTTAGGGCAAAGCTTTGTGAATGGACCCCATCGGGTGAGCATGTAGCGATGCCCCCCTCTCCCCCCAGCCGGGGGGGGGGGGGGAGGACAATGATGATGGCGGCAATAGGGGTTGTTTTACTTTAGAATTGCCAGATTTGGAGCAAATCTTGAGAGCAAATTAACTAACCTTTTGAATGTATTTGAGCATGATTTTGGGGATGGTTTTTTTTATAGTTTGACTAGAGACAAAGGGAAGGAGTTCTCTCTCCTTTACTTTGCAAGTGATTTTGCAAGTTGGAATCTTGCAATATGCTAGTTTTGCGAGATCTCTCTCGTTTCCTTTCCATGCATGGAGATATTTCTCTATCGATCGCTCTCATTCTTGCTACTTGTCAAGCCAAGTATCGGCATGACCTATGTGGTAAGTTCTTCGAGATTGCAATTGGGGCTTGCCATGGAATGCTAGCATGAGTAGGTGGTTCTTTTAATTCCTGAGAGCATGAGGTAGGGTAGCACTGAACCTGAATAGTGAGGTGTGATCATCAGGGAAGGTAGGGGGCAGAGACATCTGTGCGCGCGCGTAAGTGACCTATCCACACTCCTGCTACTTGCCTGCATCTTTGCCACAAGCTTAGACATTAGTGTTTTAGTGATAAGTATCAAAGGAAACTTTTTAAGAAATTAATGAAGTATGTAAGTGGAGAAAGTATGTATGCTAAATTTTGTATGGATCTAGTACTTTAAGAGTGGGACTCGACAATTTCTTATGGTGCACCCACAAGAGGTATAATTTAAGCTATTTCCCACAAAGTAACCTATCCAAAAATTCCACAAAAGGAACAAAGAGAGCATATACAATGCAAGAAGTTTAAATTGATGGGATATGCAATGATATTATCTATGTTTGAGTTTCAACTATTAAATATAATTATTTTTTAAAATGAGACATGAAATGATATCTTCCATTTTTCAATTTAACTATTTATATATAGCTATTTTGTGTTTGTTTAACTAGGCCACTTAAATTTATACCTCTTTTGTCATAATGAATCGAAGTAAAATGAGCAATAATAGCAAAGTGCCAACAAAAACTCACTTTCAAGTTTGTTACTGAGATCTTCAACACCATGCCTACGTAGCAGGAAATGGACTATGGGGTAGATTATAGCCGCTATTTTTTTGTAAGTCTTGGAAAGACACACTACCAACTCCACACCATAGTTTTGTATGGCACTCACTTATGTCATGCACTACTTTCTTTTATAGATTTTTAACTTGTTAGTGGGCTCCATTTGTGCCTAGCATGTACTATGCAGCCTTTCCGTTTTTGCATGAATACCAATCACAATGACTCATTTTAAGCCGTCAAGTAACACAACATGCTAGGTAAGGAGGCTAGCATGTGAAAAATGCGTCAAAAATGGGTGGAATTAGATTAGACGGCCATAATGGATGTCAAAAGCTAGACAGCTTTTTTGCAACTAATACTATTTCCTAGTATAAATAATTTAAATGCTGTTTGCATTTGTTTGTAGCTCCTTAAAGGTGAGGTTTGTGAATTGAAAACTCGTTCAAGCGAAACCTTTACTGATAAACTTAGTACTCTCTCTCTCTCATGTGAAATATTCCCTACTTTTTTCATTGTGCATTAAATAGATATCAACATTCGTAAGCCATAGGGTACCTTAAATGTTGATTTTACATGTGAATATTAGGGTTAGAGTTTGGTACATTTTTGTAATCGGGTGTTTTTTTGCGATTCTCAGACCATGGGATTGGCCTTCCTAGTCTTCGTTATCATCCCTACAAGTTTGGTTGCATTTGGGTATCATTTGGTCAATGAAACGATAGAGATTTTACTTGTGGTCATAGACTAGCCTTTAATGATTTTGGGGTCATTTAGAGTGTGTATTTGATTGTAGATGCATTGATACTGTTTTCCAAGGATTTGAACAGTTCTTGTTGCCTTCATGCCCTAGCGGGGTCTACTATGTTCCTCGTATTAACATAAACATGAGGTTCTTGTTGAGTCTGCAAAAAATAGAACAAAGTGGAGGTAATTGTTTAATATTTGGTGTCGTTGCCTAGGATGTAGTAAGCTAAGCTAGTGACAACATTCACTCATTAAAGTTTTCTCTTTAAAACTTCCTTTAGTAGCTAATTTTTGAGTAACCCTTCCTTTCACACATAGGTAACCATTGGTTTGGTTATCCGTGTTTCGGGATTTTGGAGATATTGGGATACTAGCCAGAGACCTTTAGATTAGGATTTGTACCGATGGGATAGTCTCTTTGGCTCTTGGGTGAGAAAAGGGATACTTACTCAGTCAAAGAGTGAAAATTGTAATGACTTGATATTTTGGACATCTCATGACATTTTCAATTTTTTGCATTAAAATGAGGGTGTGTAAACACTCATAGGAGGTGTGAACAACCCATAATTCCATTCATAATAGCTAGAATTAGCCAAAGTGCATTCCAAGAATTTATTTCGTGATTTGGCTTGAATTATGTTGTGTGTGTTTGCAAAACAGAGTTCCAAAGTCACTGTTTTAAAGTTCACAACCTGAAAGTAAAAAATTTACAGTGTTGTTCATTCACACGATACCTGATAGAAAATTAAAAAAGTGGAAATTGACCATAGACCATGCTTGTACATGTCGAGCACATGGTGCATGCAAAATTATGGTCAATTTGGACATCAAAATTGAGACCAACAGAGCAAATCAATCCAAAAACACAAATTGACCATAGTTCAGAGTGTATATGCATGTTCAATATAGCCTACACATGAAGTCAAAACAAAATTTGGATGCCCTGCTTACCTATGAAAACTAGAAACTAAAATAAAAAAACCTGCTATATTGGAAGTTGGGATTTTTGATCAACCTAAAATGATCCAAACTTAACCAAACTTTGCCAGGGTACTAAACTTGCCAATTGGAACAAGTTCATTAAGTCATATCACTCATATCAAGGCTAGTTATCTAGGGTAATATTGGATTATTAGTCATAAGAGGTATATATGACTTGACACGATTGTAGTCACACTTTACTTTCCAAGTCTTCAAGAATGGGTCAAAAATACCCACAAGAGACCAAGTTATAGCCAAAACAAAGTTTTGGGATAAAAAGGACCTTTTGCAAAATTTCAGACATTGAACATGGGATTTCTTGCCCAAAAATAGGTTTTATACAGAGTGTAAATATAGAACTTCAGTACTGCAAAATTGAGTCTTCTTTATAGATTTGGAGCATTGTTAGAGACAGTGGTGCTTAGAAGCAAATTGGAGTAAAAAACTATTGCGCAGTGATGAGCACTTGTCGTTCCATCAAACCAAGTTAGCTTTTGAATTGAGTGAAATTTGCAAACTTTATGAACCTATGGTCAAGCCAAGTGCTAGGACACCTAGGTTTGGTTTGAGACTCGTAGAGTCCGGACTTGACAAAACAAAGTGTCAAACAAGGAGAAAGAATATCAACAATCTTTGAAGAGGAATCTGAGTTCAACACTAATCCCACAATCTAGAGCCAGGACGGTCATTAGGTATTTGAGTGGCTTTTAGTTCTTTATGAAGAATGAGCATGGAGCTCACATCTACATAGATCTGTTGGATGAGTATGTAGTCAAAATTGATGACCATGACATTGAGTTTAAGTTGCAATTGATGACTTAAAAATAAGGAGACTACTACATGGACCCTAAGGGTTTTAGATTCCTTATGATAAAGGATCCCAAACATGTTAATGTTTGGGGATAACCGGTAGTATCAATAGTGACAACAAAGACAACACCAATAATTTCTGAGAGACAAAAAAACAAACGTTCAAGACTTGAGAGTTTATCGTTGGGAAAATGGGAGTTCAATTGAAATGCTAATGGCATGGAACCTTAAGCCAAGAACTCTTCAAAATAGTAAGATCATCTATGCCATTAAGATGGACGAAGAGGAAATGCTACCAAAAATATACATTCGAGGATAAATTTAACAATGGCTTAAATGGCCTCACAAAAGGAAAATAGATTGTACAATTTCACATGTCTCATTTGGAAGCATAAATGCAAAATAGGGATTTACTCAACACAACACAATAGTGAATGAACACAACATGACAATGAGTGATGCAATTAATTACTCTCTCAAAATTGGATGGATGGGTGGTACACACCTCTAATTTGAACAAACTAGTGGCATTAAGGCTAATGAGCCAAGATTGCTACAAAATACTCATACTTTATTCTAGACTCTAGACATATAGATAGCTCCTCCAATTTCTAAATGAGTAGGAGAACATGCAATAAGGGCTAGATGTACATGTTTCCAAAAGTGAGTTGAGAAATACAATGGAAATGGAGATCTTCACGATCATCTAGCTAGCTTTAACGACGAAGTATTGTGAGCGAAGAGAGTAGTTGGTTTTCATATGCAATATGAGGGATTTGGAATGACCCTTGAAGGAAAAGCTTTAATGTGGTCTCAAACCTTGGGAAGTAGATGTAAAACAAATCTTTGAACACTTGTAATAAGGAGATGTATACCTACATTTTCTAAAACATAGATCGAGCACGATATTGTAGGTAAAAAAGCAAAACCAAGGGGAGATGATTAGGGAGATTGTGATATGCATATGTAGTTAGATCTCATGAGCAAGAAAAGTTGGAAGAGGAAAGATTGATTCTTGAAAAGGCTCACACACAAGACTTTGCATGCTACCTTGTATAACATGAAACATACAACTTTGGACTCTTGAATTTTGGATGCAATTTTTTACGTAGGAGACAATTGTGAAATTCATGGTGAGGAAGATGTTAGCAATGACTCAAAAAGTCATAGAAAAATGGCTGCATGGGACCAATAGTTACATCTCAACCTCCTACTTCTAATCACAAAGAATGGATAAAGAAGTTGAGTCAAATGGTAATAAGTTTGCAAAAACAATTGTCATTATAGGCAATAGGACAAGGGCCACTAGCAAGTCAGCTAATGGGCCAACCAAAGCCAAAATGGTGTATCATAGAACTAAAATGGACAAATCATGAGACCCACAAGTGTTATTATCGGCCAAAGTATGAGGGAAACATGCAATATATGCCAATGAGAACACAAGGGAAACCTATATATAAGTATTTGCAAAAAATGATGCAAAAATTTTCAATGAGGTAATAATGCTATTCTTGTCAAACTAACATGCTCTGAAGAGCCCATGGATAAGAAAGCTTTATTGCCAATAACGGCCTATGTAGTTCATCAATATCAATGGAAGAGGGATGGTATGTGCCACAACCCCCACCAATGATGGAACCTAATTATTATGCATTGCCAAAGGCCACCAAGGGGCTAGCCAATCAAGTGTATTTCAGTGCAAATCAAGGGGTTGCACCATCGATGGTGCGATGACAACCATATCCTAAGGCGCGACCTGGGATTGGTAATTGCAATAATTGTGGGATTGATGACCATTGGAAGAATGAATGTGCTCATCCGGATAAAAATCTATTAAAACCAACAATCTATTATTATGATTGTAGAAAGAAGAGTGGATGCTTTTTGAAGATTTTTGGAAACCCTAATGATAAGAGAAAAAATGCTACCAAGATGGTGGGAGTAATTTCATCATGTTCATCAAATAGTGAAGCCACCATATTGTTAAAAGTCGTGATGAGGGCTCAAGCCAAGATCCAAGGGCAAGAAAATGCTATGAATCTCAACAAAGGTAAACAACCATCTTAATCCAAGAAAAGCTGGAAAAAAAAAACCCTTTTGGAGAAACCTTTGGTGATATCCAAGAAGGCTAAAAATTTGGACTACACCAACTACTCTAGACAAGAAAGAGGAATCCATTGACCATTTGGGGGGTTCAATCTTGGTAGGTAAAGTGTTTGAGCCTGTAAATGGTGCATTAGAAGCATATTAATCGGGTTTGCAATTTGGGTAGAACTTGGGAAACAAATGGAAGTACTACCCTAACCCTAGGCTTGAAAAGCCAAGGCTTAAGACATACTAGAAGTTGATTTATATTACACAAGAATTATTCGACATGAAAAAGAAAGGACAATCAAAACTAGTGGAAATAAAACCAGGTACATCAAACACCAGTGAAAAAGTGGGTGAGATAAAAGAAAAAGAACCAAGACTGAGGATGGATTAGATGGACTTCAACCTACGGTAGAAGACTTACTTAATCATCTATGGGACATGGTTAGAGACACAAATGATGGTAGTTATACTGTAGGATTGGCACCATTTGAAGAGGTTGTGATTAGAACATCCACCTAGGGAAGTGGATATGCAATCTTTGTATGGGGATTGGACTTCAGAAGGATCGAGGAATTCAAAAGCAAATACTCTCAAAATCTTGCCTTCATACTTGGGTGATTGTGAAGAAAAATTATTTTGTTGCAAGATAAACAAAGTGGTAGAAACCAATAAATCTTCAAATGTTGAAATTTTTAATTCTATAATCTCCACTAAAATAAAATGCACATTATTGTTTGGAGAATTGCTACGTTGTAAACATAATATTTGGAGCGAGTTACATAAAATCCTTGAGAAAATGGGGTTAAAGGTTCTAATACAAGAGCACATTGAGGACTTGTCTCTAGGAACAATTCCAAAACCTGTTCCAGTGAACAATGTGGGAAACTATTGCAAGGGTGAAGAGGGAAACGTCACCTTGCCTATAGAGTATGGTGGGGTCAAAGCTGTTTCCATACAAGATAGTGGGGATGGAATTGGCATAGCCACTAAGAAATTGCAAGAATCTTGGAGTAAACGAGCCATTAGAAAGTCAAATGAAATTGCAACTTGCAGATGGACATGTAGAAAGACTAATGAAATTGCTAGGAGTAATAGTCAATTCTTGTGGCATTGACTATCATAATACTCTTGTACTTTTGGATCTTGGAAAGAAATCCAACTACAATGTCATATTGGGAAGACTTTTCATGTGACAATTGCAGATGATTCAAGATTGAGAATATAATTATATATACCTCACACAAGTAGGGTCCATCACAAGGATCAACTTAGAAGATCATTCTTTTAGAGATGTGTCAAAAAATCCTATTCAAGCATTTCACCCGGTATCTATTGTAGATACAAAGTTACCATCATAGTTAAATACAAAACCACAACTTTGGATGTGTGGAGCTTCAGATCATGGTAGCTTAACGAAAGATGACTGTATCTTGGATCGAGAAGTAGAGGAAAAAATATACATTCCAGAGCCATTCCTTGAGTATTTATATTGAACATTTGAATTGGAGTTAGATTTGGGTAACGATGGTTACATGTGTGAATGAGTCCAATCCTACTCGATTTTGCGACAAAGTGGACCGTGACTTAATCCTAAGTTAGATGGTTTCCATAGTGTATTCAAACTGCACGACAAAATCTCCATCAATGACCTATTTGATCAAGATAAAGAGGATGGAGTTTCCTTTTATGATGTTGTAGATGAGGTAGAAGAGAATCCATCCACTTTTAGTGACTTGGATTTTGAAAAAGAGCGATCAACCATGCTCTTGTTGGCAAGTGGGGAAGAAAAGGTTTTCCAAACCCCTTCCAAACCACTATAGAAAGAAACAAAAGGTTAAACAAATGAGGGTACATTCAATGCCAACCATCAAGTGTAAAGCTCATCACTTGATGCTTGTGAAGGTAACTTTATGGTTGTGTTAAAAGAAAAATAATTGGGTGTTATTTTGTCACAAGTTCAAGAACTTCGAAGGAAACTAAACAAAAAAGCAAAGTTGGAAAATAAACCGAAACAAACAACTGAGGTTGAAGGTGAAGTGAAATGGTAAAAAACAAGGCATAAACCAAAATATAGGGAGTTGAGAAAGACCCTAAAAGAAGTCTAGACAATAAAAACGGAATCACATGAGGGTACCATGAGTGATGCAAAAAGTATACCATCCCATTATAAAAAATAAACACTTTAAGATAGAAGGATTGTGATTCAACAACCTATAAGGGAGTTGAAGGAATCAAGGAAATCTTATGATGGCCTAGAAGATGCCAAATAGATAGATCTGGCCCTATCAAGAGAAGATCCAAAACCAAAAAATATTGCTACAAACTTATCTCTTGAGGAAGAAGATATTATAATCAAAACCCTCAAGGAAAATGTATTTGCATGGTCTCACAAAGACTTGAAAGGGATTGGATCCTAACACGTGTCAGCACACAATTTCTATGCTTGATGATGCAAAGCCATTAAGACAAAGATCATATACTTATAGTGAGATCTTTCTAAGAAGATAAAAAAGATAATAGAGAAACAAAAGGATGTAGGATTCATCTATGAGATTGAGTACACTAACTAGGTGTCACCAATTGTGGTTGTGCCCAAGAGTTTATGTGAATCTCTTTTAATCACAAAACACGTCTTGAAAAGGGTAACAAAAAAGATGCATATAACTTTATGGATGTATTCTTAACTAGCTAGCTATACACCATGAGGACCAACATAAAACAACATTTGCAATTGAATGGGACATTTTTGCTTATACAATAATGCCATTGGATTGACTAATGCTCTAGCTACCTTCCAAAGGCTAGTGACTTATGCTTTTAAAGAATGTCTAAGAATGTTTTTAGAAGTGTATATAGATGAACTTTGTGTACATTCTTCCTTACAAAGATATCACTTTGATTATTTAAGAAAGGTCTTTGGAAAGCGTTGCTTATGTAGGATTGTTTGAATACTAGAAAGTGTGTATTTATGGTCCAAATTAAATTTTTCTAGGACATCTACTATCCAAAAATAGGATATTTTTAGATCTTGAAAAGATCATGGCCATCATAAAACTAGCTAAACCTATAAAATTCAAGAAGTAGAGGCATTTTGGGGACATTGTAGATATTATAATAGGTTTTACATGCATGTCATAGTAGCAAATCTTCTTGATGCTTTGATTACTAACTTCAATTGGATTTATGAGTACGATGAGTCATTTTAATAGTTAAAAAATGCATTGGTATCAACCCCAATTTTAAAGGCATCTAATAGAAATAAATTGTTTCATGTGTATTGAATACTATACATAAAAACAATACCACCATTGAGAGAGAAGCATTGGGGATGATATATGCTATTGAGGAATTTTGACATTATCTATTGGCCAACAAGATTACATTCTCTATGGACCACCAAGCCCTATTCTATTCAGTAAATAAGCCATGTAACACTGGTAGAATAGTGAGAAGGTTCATTTTATTGTTGGAAATTGGATTTACCATGATGGTAAAGAAGGGTACTATATATATTAGGGTTGATCACCCTTTTAAGGTTACATTGGGAGAAGCAACAAAAAGGGTAGATGATGATCTACCACATGCTTATATTTTCTCTGTAGAAATGGTACAAAGATGGTTAAAGGAGATTGTGACTCTAATGACCATACCTTAGTTTGACACATAGATTCCTATTCTGTTAGAACCCAAAAGCATTGAGCAATTAGCAACATAAAATTACTTGCTAGAAGATAGTATAGGAAGAGTCATGATGGAACTATGTATTTATACATAGAATCTTAGGAACAAAGTCAAGCTCACAACACCACAATAGGTTTGAATTTTGCAAAAGATCAAACCATTAAGAGGCTCAATGGTTGGGTGTTTAATGGCCATCCATGATTACAGATGCCCATAGATATGTTGAGAATTGTGAACAATGCTATGAGGTATCTCTAATACCTTCTACTATGCTATATTAAATTATGGTTATACCAAAATTGAGGTAGTATTTGGCGGAGTATCTTTTGAGAAAAGCTTTTCTTGAAACCATGAATAAAAGGAGACAAAGGGCAATTGAGTTCGCGACTGAAGATTATGTTCTTATTGGGGAATAGTAATATATGTGAGATAAAGATCAAAAACTTTGCTTATGTGATATTGAATACTAATGTATTTGTCATAATAATCAATATATAATTCTCCTAAATGATTTTCTCATATTAAACTGATCATTTAATATGGGGAAGGCCAGGGGAGAAAAAGCTAGAATATTGGTTAAGCTAGCAGACCGGCCACAGTAGGGATCCAAAGGAGGGAAAATAGGGATCCAAAGGGGGGGCCATGTGCAACAATGGGCTAAAAAGAACCTAAGGTTCAGCCCATTAAGACTTCCAAAATGGTAAGGTTCCAAAATTCAAAGGTTGTGTCCAAAGGTCAACCCTAGGGAAAATTGGATGCTTTGTGTGTGCCCTAAAAGTCTTTGCACATCCCTACATGGGAGGGGGCGAGCCCTAAAGGTAGGGGATGAGAGAGAAAGCCACACACACACACACACACACAGGCTCCCTTTACACAAAGGGAATGAGGGACACATGTCAGCTCCCTAGGCCAGATGCCCACAAGGTGTGCCCAATTTCTATTGGATGACCCTTGAAGTGGACCAATGAAAATTAATCTAGAGTAAATCTAGTTTAATTAATTTAAAAACATTTAATAAAAGAAACCAATGAGAATTAAGTCTCCTAGAAGACTATTGGGCAGTCTCCCAAGGGGTCCAATGAGCATTCAGGAGCCCCATGGCTTGCCTGATTCCTATTGGCCAGGAGGCAAAGGGGTCCAATGAGAGTTTAGTTTAATTATTTAATTACCTAAAGCTCTCACAAAAGGGGAAAGGGGGACACATGTTAGAAGGCTATCACTTATGCTGCTTAATTGTAATTGGCTTGACTTGGGGAGGGCCAATGAGGCTTCAGGAAGAGCATTTAGCAAGAGGGCTCGCCCAAGAGAGAGAGGGGGCTGATTTTTGCAAGGCATTATCACACACACACTCACACAAGCTCATGTGTGAAGAAAGAGAAGAATATCTCTTCCCAAGCTTTAATGGAGAACTCATCACCTACTCCAAGCTTGTGAGATAGAAGCCTACATCAACACTCTGTTGGCATGTGGATGCAAATCCAACCAAGAGCCAAGCTTCAATGCATGCTCATCTCCTCTACCAAGCTAATTACTAAGCTAAGCTATGCTACATATGAGTGATTATGTGAGGAGATGTACATCTTTCTCGTAAGATACTCCTTCTTCCTCTCAATCTACTCTCATACCCTGCTAGCTCTCACCATCTTCGAAGGTGTGTGAGGTCTTGGGTCTGAGAACGGGGATAATTCAAGTTGTGTTTGTTAAGTGTTTTGCTTAGTGCATGAAGTTTCCATCTTCATTGCACTAGCTAGTCTTGAAGGAACACAAAGAATTGTATTGTACAATGTCTCTCTTGATGGGAGAAACCATAATACAAAGCCTTTTGGAGGGGGGACCGGCTCCATGAAAATCCGGTCCTCAACTATTGTCAATAGCTTAATTGCTCTCTCTTTTGAAAGTATTGTCGATGCTATCTAACTAGGTGTTATGCTTTTTGTTGCTCTCTCCACCCAAGCACTCTTGTAATTCTCATTAGGAATCTATTCTAATGAAATGCCCACTATGTTCATGCTAATTTCCGCTACACATAAGTTATTAGGCCATTAAATGTTACATTGGTATCAGAGCTCAAGGTTTCTCTTTTCTTGCTCAAGAAGGGAGGTCCTCAAGCTAGCTACAAATGGTTGGTATTATTAATTGCCTGTGAGTAAGTAGAATAGGGATGTTTCAGCCTTGCAGTGCGCCTGCCTTCGTGCAGTTAACGGGGCATCACCGTCGAGAGCTATGGTCTTAATAGTGGAGTCCTACGGGGCTTGCCTACGGCTTAACCACTATTGAGCTATTAGAAGCTTGATAGGAGCCGGTGCTGTTTTGGTGTCGAAAGACCCTCTCTTCTATTCCTTGCAAATAATGGTATTCGAGCCGCGGGTCCAGTAGCTTGAGTGCTTTTTCTAAAGAGGTAAAGAGGAGTAGCAACTAGGGCTTGAAGTGCCAAAGTACACCTAAAAAGTTTACACCTAAAAGTTGTTAGAATGGCTGACAATAGTAAAGAGAGTGAAATTAATGTTGATAACTTTGATTTTGCTCAGGAGCAAGCTACTAATGATGCTTCAATGCTTGTTAACTATCTTGTTTCTAGACTTCAACAAGCCATGGGCAATCCATCTCTCCAAAGTGAAGTGCAACGGCAGCTCCGTGCTCACGGGATTCTCCAAGCTCATCACCATGACGAGAGAACACCTAGGAAGCCTCCTTGTGAGACTACCAAAAGAGGTCTCTCTCCGATTCGGGAAGAAGAAGAGAATCCATATGAAGGGCTCAAGAATTTACTTCTTGATGATGCATCTCCTTCCCAAAGGAGAACTCAAGAGCCTCCACCGAAGGAACGAGAAAGAAGCGAGTCTCCTGCCACCTCGGCGGACATGGCTCCACGAAGACGGCGGGCTAAACACTCTCCATCACCACCAAAGCGGAGAAGACCGTCACACTCTTCTCCACGCCATAATTCAAAGAGGGATGATAAAAAGCAAGAGAAGAAAACGGCGAGAAAGAGGACACCCTCTTCTCCATCTTCTTCATCCTCTTCCTCTTATGAAAGCTATGGTGAAGACGACAAAGATCAAGACAAGAAAAAGGCAAGAAAGAGGTCACCCTCTTCTCCACCTTCTTCAAATTCTTCACCTTCTGAAGAAAGTGATGGTGCAACCTTTGAACCATCAAAAAGAAGAGGTCATAGGAAATCCTATGCCGCATGGAAGAGGTCGTCCAAGTTGAAGAAATTCAAATCAAGAATAGGTTTCCCGTTTCACGGGTAGAAGACCTATTTGATAAGCTACAAGGATCGACCTACTTCAGTAGGGTTGACCTAAAAAGTGGCTATCATCAAATAAGGATAGTTGATCAAGACATTGTAAAGACCGCATTTCGTACTACATTTGGTCTTTACGAATACATTGTCATGCCTTTTGGCTTGACCAATGCACCAGCCACATTCAACCGCTTGATGGAGAAGCTGTTCAGGCCTCATCGAACCTTCACTGGAGTGTTCTTTGATGATATTATCATCTACTCTAATTCATTGGAGGAACACAAGCAACACCTCTAGGTAATATTTCAGGTTTTAAGAGAGAATAAACTTTATGTTAATCAAAAGAAAAGTGAATTTTTCTTGCAAGAGATTCAGTATTTAGGTCACATTATCTCTCAAGATGGCATCCAAATGGATCCATCCAAGTTAGAGGTAATAAAAGGATGGCCTAAACCAAGAAATCTGTATGAACTAAGAAGCTTCATAGGTATGTGTGCATACTATAGACGCTTCATAGAAAAGTTCTCACAAATTGCGTGACCATTACATGACCTAACAAAGAAAAGCGTTAGGTATACATGGTCTGCTAAGGAGAACAATGCTTTCGAAAAGCTTAAAGAAAAGCTTATCTCTCAACCTGTGCTTACACTACTGGATCTCTCAAAACCATTTGAGGTCCAATGCGATGCTTGTGGTGATTGCCTTGGAGCTATTTTGCTCCAAGAAGGGCACGCCATAGGCTATGAGAGTCGAAGGCTCGACCCTGTTGAGCAAGCTCTAGGCATATACGAAAAAGAACTCCTTGCAGTTCTACATGCCTTAGACTCATGGAAGCACTATTTATTGGGGACTCCTTTCATTCTGCGAATGGATCACCAAAGTCTTAAGTACTTCATGACACAGACCAAGCTCTCTGACAAACAAATGAGGTGGGCAAATTTCCTTTTGCAATTTCATTTTCATATTGCTCACATTGCTGGCAAGCATAATCAAGTAGCTGATGCATTCTCAAGACGGCCGAGAGTGAATGCGGTTTCCATAGCAACTCACAATGATCTATCTTCAATGATAGATGAGTATGCTATTGATCCCGATTTTAGAGATGTGATTTCAGCCCTTGCATTAGGGAAGAAAGAAGAACCATTTACTTTACAAGATGGTTATCTTCTCTATGGCAATAGACTATGCGTTACTAACTCACTACGTGAGAAAGTAATGTATGAATCTCATGCTCCACCTTATGCGGGGCATAGAGGGATTCAATCTACCTTAAAGGGAATTTAAACATATTTCTATTGGCCTACCATGAAAGTGAGCATACAAGAGTATGTTTCCAAATGTGTGGTATGCCAAAAGACAAAATTTGATAGAGGGAAGCAACTTGGATTGCTTCAACCCTTGCCAATCCCTAATTCACCATGGGAGAGCATATCCATGGATTTTATCTTTGGATTGCCTTAGTCTATCCATGGGAATACGGGAATATGGACGATAGTAGACAGGTTTAGTAAACAAGATCATTTTATACCTATCAAAAAGACTATCAAAGCCCATCAAATGGCAACCCTCTTTATTTCACAAATTTTCAAGTACCATGGCTTGCCCATGTCCATACTGTCGGATAGAGATCCTAGAATGACCAGTAATTTCTGGAAGGGTCTCTTTGAGAATTTAGGAACAAGGCTAAACTTCTCTTTGGCCTATCATCCACAAAATGATGGCCAAAGTGAAATAGATAACCTAACCATTCTCGATCTACTAAAAGCCTATGTAACGGAAGTAGATCAAAGATCCCAATGGGAGAAGTACTTACCCTTAGTGGAGTATGCTTACAATAACAATGTACATACTTCCACAAGAAAAGCACCTTTCGAGGTAATTGAGGGAAGATCAAAAAGTCCCTTGCTACTTAAGGTACATGGGAAGATCTTCGCTGCAGATGAGTATAGCCGAGACCTACAAGAATCTTTCCAAAAGATTAAGGATGCTATCTCTATCTCACATCAAAGGCAAAAGGCTGCTGCTGACAAGCACAGAAGAGCCCAAGCCTTTAAAGAAAACGATTGGGTCTTGTTAAAGTTTCCCAAGGCTCGATTAAGGCACACAACGGGCAAGAATCCTACGGGTCACCAAAAGTACTATGCTAAACTAGCAAAAAGGTACTATGGTCCCTTTCAGATTCTTAGGCCAATCAATGAGATGGCCTATCAACTCAAATTTCCCAATCATTGGCTCATACACAATGCTTTTCATGTGAGCTTATTAAAGCCTTACAAAGGAGAGCCACCTCAAGAACCAACTATTGAAGACCCACCGGAGATCGAGGACCAAGAAGAGGTGCTGCAACCCAAGTCCATTCTCCGACATGAAGACAAGGTACTAAGAGGCGGTAAGACTATCCGACGATATCTTATTAAGTTTAAGAATTATCCTTTTGAAGATGCTAGATGGATGCAAGGCATACAATTAAAGGATAACCTAAACCTTGTCAATGCTTACAATGCTTCCTAAGAGTAAACAAATGTACAAAATGTTAAAAAATGAACAAAATTTTTGTCTTATAAGACTCTCTTTTTCTTTATTTGTGCACAAAAATGAAGTAGTATGCATGCTTAGATCAAGTTTTCGGAGACGACGTCTCCCAAACACCAAGTAGAGCTTGTCACTCTACTATGGAAGACTGATAGGACTAATGTGCAGACATGCTTGCGGTAGCCTCAGGCTCTCAAGCGCCAAATGGACTAGTCATCCATTGTGGAATGATGTCGTAGGGTAACATAGGGATCCTCTACCCGCTAAGAAAAGGACTCATGAACATGCTTTATCTTCTCTACACCATAGTCGAGGACGACTATGATTTCAAGAGAGAGGTAATGTCATAATAATCAATATATAATTCTCCTAAATGATTTTCTCATATTAACTGATCATTTAATATGGGGAAGGCCAGGGGAGAAAAAGCTAGAATATTGGTTAAGCTAGCAGACCGGCCACAGTAGGGATCCAAAGGAGGGAAAATAGGGATCCAAAGGGGGGGCCATCTGCAAAAGAGCCATGTGCAACAATGGGCTAAAAAGACCCTAAGGTTCAGCCCATTAAGACTTACAAAATGCTAAGGTTCCAAAATTCAAAGGTTGTGTCCAAAGGTCAACCCTAGGGAAAATTGGATGCTTTGTGTGTGCCCTAAAAGTCTTTGCACATCCCTACATGGGAGGGGGCGAGCCCTAAAGGTAGGGGATGAGAGAGAAAGCCACACACACACACACAGGCTCCCTTTACACAAAGGGAATGAGGGACACATGTCAGCTCCCTAGGCCAGATGCCCACAAGGTGTGCCCAATTTCTATTGGATGACCTTTGAAGTGGACCAATGAAAATTAATCTAGAGTAAATCTAGTTTAATTAATTTAAAAACATTTAATAAAAGAAACCAATGAGAATTAAGTCTCCTAGAAGACTATTGGGCAGTCTCCCAAGGGGTCCAATGAGCATTCAGGAGCCCCATGGCTTGCCTGATTCCTATTGGCCAGGAGGCAAAGGGGTCCAATGAGAGTTTAGTTTAATTATTTAATTACCTAAAGCTCTCACAAAAGGGGAAAGGGGGACACATGTTAGAAGGCTATCACTTATGCTGCTTAATTGTAATTGGCTTGACTTGGGGAGGGCCAATGAGGCTTCAGGAAGAGCATTTAGCAAGAGGGCTCGCCCAAGAGAGAGAGGGGGCTGATTTTTGCAAGGCATTATCACACACACACTCACACAAGCTCATGTGTGAAGAAAGAGAAGAATATCTCTTCCCAAGCTTTAATGGAGAACTCATCACCTATTCCAAGCTTGTGAGATAGAAGCCTACATCAACACTCTGTTGGCATGTGGATGCAAATCCAACCAAGAGCCAAGCTTCAATGCATGCTCATCTCCTCTACCAAGCTAATTACTAAGCTAAGATATGCTACATATGAGTGATTATGTGAGGAGATGTACATCTTTCTCGTAAGATACTCCTTCTTCCTCTCAATCTACTCTCATACCCTGCTAGCTCTCACCATCTTCGAAGGTGTGTGAGGTCTTGGGTCTGAGAACGGGGATAATTCAAGTTGTGTTTGTTAAGTGTTTTGCTTAGTGCATGAAGTTTCCATCTTCATTGCACTAGCTAGTCTTGAAGGAACACAAAGAATTGTATTGTACAATGTCTCTCTTGATGGGAGAAACCATTATACAAAGCCTTTAGTAGGGGGGACCGGCTCCATGAAAATCCGGTCCTCAACTGTTGTCAATAGCTTAATTGTTCTCTCTTTTGAAAGTATTGTCGATGCTATCTAACTAGGTGTTATGCTTTTTGTTGCTCTCTCCACCCAAGCACTCTTGTAATTCTCATTAGGAATCTATTCTAATGAAATGCCCACTATGTTCATGCTAATTTCCGCTACACATAAGTTATTAGGCCATTAAATGTTACAGTATTCCTATATTAGAGCAAGCACATGCACGATTAACAAGAGGGTAAATTTTAGCTAAAATCACAACTGAATCTATCTTGATGGCTCAAATTTGGCGGCCTACCCTATATTTTGATTCAAAAGAGTACGTGAAATGATGTGATCCTTGCCAAAGGGCAGAGGTGCCACAAAGGTAGGACAATATGGTATTGAGGCCTATGATCAGGGCAAGAGATTTTTCCAAATGGGGCAGCCATTCAATCACCAACATTATACAAGAGCCAAGCTCAATATATCATTGTAACCGGCTACTAGGAAAAATGATGCAAGGATGATAGATTTATTCTTGTATGAGTATGTCTTTACAAGATATGGTTTGCCTGTTCAGATAGTAAGTAACAAGGGTATGCACTTCTTAAATAAAGTTATCATATTCCCTTAAGCAAGACATCCCAAAGTTCAAAAGAAGGGAAATGGACCATTTGTTATATAGAGATGTTGTACCAAGTGAACCTGTTAATCTTTTCACCTTGGATGGAGATGCCATGGCCAATTGAATTAGTGGTTGTAGGCTAAGGAAGTATCATTTACCACTAATCGATAAAATTGAGCAAACTGCATATGGCTAGGAAACAAAAATTGAGAAACAATAGGATGTAGAGAAAGCTCAAGAAGATGCTCAAATAAGAATTTTGTAGCTGCCAGTTCTGTAGCAACAACAAGCACATCTACCTGTTGTGCAGATATGTATCATATTCTTCTTGAAGTCGGCCTACAAGGAGGCATAGATGCCAAAATTTTGGTGGGCTCATACACACGCTACCCATAATTGCCATTAGTGGACATTGCAACTCATACTAATGGTAAACTATTCCACATTTATCTAAATGACAACAAATATGACGGATGCCATTGTATATGAATACAAAAGCCTAAGCCTACCATAAAGAGAGACCAATTCAATTGCAAAATCTGCTCTTTGAAAGACCAAACATAGGGATAGGAAGCCTCAACCTCAAAAATCCGTGAGCAAATTGCACAAGACCCTCCTATTGCGCTACACAGTATTATGAATTGCATTGACTTTAGTTGCATGGTTGGAGGAAAGCCAAACTCTGAGTTTATTTTTTTGAGCTAAAGTAAACCCGAGAAACATTTAGCTAAACATTAGATGATGGTAGCAAAGATAAATATAGAATCTTAGCCTATGAGAATCTTTACGATTTTGTCATTGTGATTGAATTGCAATTTTCTTACAAAATAGAAATGGTGATCGGCAAGCCAACTATATCCTCTACTAGTCCTAAGAGAGAAACAAAAAAATCATTTTCTCACCTTGCATAAATATTAGAGGGATGAAAGAACCCATTTAGCTTACAATTGATCCTCATAATTTTGCGGTTGTTGACCAATTTGTGATTGTTTAGCAAATAGAATTGGTGAATAAATTTTTTGAACTTATCCACTTCTAGGCGCAACAACATCCTAGAAAAAACATATTATTGCCCTCAAGGGACTTGAGAACACAAAGTTAAGTGCGTCAAGTGACAAAGAGTATAGTTTTAGATTTAGATACTATGAGGTAATAAAGGTACCACTTTTTCTACGTCTAGTCTGGGCTTGAGGGGGGATTGTTGAGGTTTTGCAAGCCCATTACTTGTGGGAAATTTCTCTTATGGCATGTAGTTTAGTGGAGTCTTGCGTGGCAAGTTTTCACTTATAACTATGTGAGGCTTTTTTTACAAATAAATAAGTGTGTGTTCTATTTTTGTTGTGTCAAACTCTCTCTCTCTCTCTCTCTCTCTCTCTCTCTCTCTCTCTCTCTCTCTCTCTCTCTGCTTTTCTTCCTTCTCTGCAAGCCAATAGCTCCCCATGGCTCCTCCTCGATAGCATCCACCATAGCCGAAGCATTTCAGCTCTACTAGTAGATTGACCTTTTTCCATGCCAATCATGTGGGTTATCCTACCAACAAGTAGCTTGTAAGAAAGGTTCTTATAGCCCTTGACAATAAGAGAGATGAGAGGAGAAGGAGGAGGAGAAAAAGAGAACAACAAGTAAGAGATTTTGCTTTCTCCTGAACTTCATGGGATATGGATAGTTGTTCACGATGGATAGCTCTGTGTGTGTGTGTGTGTGTGTGTGTGTGTGTGTGTGTGTGTGTGTGTGTGTGTGTGTGTGTGTGTGTGTGTGTGTGTGTGTGTTTTTTAAAGCAAGTCACTCGGTACGTATCTTGCTCGCTTTTTGGTAGGACTCCATGGTAGAGCCAATAAGGGCTATGCATAGAAACGTTGTTCTAGCCCATGCATTGCACTATCTTGGCGACTCATTGTGCCATTAAGGAGGACTGCATTTAAGAGGGGGAACGCATTCCAAATGGAGACCCAACTTAGATTAATTAGAATATCAGCATTGTTCTTTGCACTGAATTGCAAAATTTTGGAGTTTTGGATCTAATTTTTTGTAAACTTTTACAAATGCACATTAGACTCATTTATATCAAAGATATTCAGACAAAATCCAAATATAAGCCCCTAGGTGTGTGCAAATATGTACATGATAGTGTTTTTTGTTTTATGTTTTTTTGCCAAAATAGTGAGAAAATTGAGCAATCTACCAAAAATATGCTTGTACTATATTATTCAATCACTTTTTGTTTTTTAGAGTGTGTTTGATATTTCTTGGTTGAATTTTATCAATTTCTTTTAATTTCCTAATAAAAAGGTTAAAAGACAATAGTAAATAGCCATAACTATCCGATGGACTAACAAACTTCAAATGATTGATCTCAAAGAGAAGACAAAGCATTTTGATGGAATGTCTAATCGGCTACTCAAGCAATACTAGCAAAGCAGAGGTAGGCAGGGTTAAACACGTCCAAATCAGGTAAATTTTTACGTGAGAGTATATAGTGCGATCTATTAAGGCTAATGGGTAGGTTTAGGAAAGTTGTCAAAAACCCTTAGCTTATATAGTCAAAATGGCCAAACCAAGCTCGTTTGTGCCATTTACCTTTGCACGCACGCGCGCGCGCGTGTGTGTGTGTGTGTGTGTGTGTGTGTGTGTGTGTGTGTGTGTGAGAGAGAGAGAGAGAGAGAGAGAGAGAGAGAGAGAGAGAGAGAGAGAGAGAGAGAGAGAGAGAGAGAGAGAGAGAGCTCCATTGTAGCCACTGTTGTCTGATCTAGCACGCCATTGTTGAGACCTCTGACTTTAAATAGACATGAGGGGTAGAGAACAAAGCAGGTAGAAAACTACAGATTCTTAGGTAGAAAAATGACCTTGTGGCACAAATCCATGGACAAAATCATACCAAAATTGAAGCATAGGTTCAAGGCTTACTTTAAGAAAAAATCGTGGTGACAAAAGTCATTTTTGTCAAATTGCAATGATGGCCATTGTAATGAGCTGAACACTTTGAGACAGCTAATCCACGTTGGTAGTTAAGTTAGTTCATATCAATATGAGACTTCATATCAAATAACATTGGAAAAAAATACAAGACTGGAACTAGAAATGACAATCAACACTAGAAGTGGAAAAGAGAATGAATACTGGAAATGTGAACTGAAACTAGAATTGTGTAGTTAGATCATTAGACAAGTACATTAGTGAGTCAAGTATGCTCAAAGTTTAGTTAGGATTACAAGATATAAGAGTATCCAGAGCTCCAACACTATCTCCTCAAAGAACTAAGAGTGATCAATAGCCAAGAATAGCCCGTAAAACTGAATAATTGGCCCTATTTATAGTCTTCCTATTGGATCTCTAACTGATTGTACATTGTACGCGTTATCGTAGTAATTGGTTCTGGTAATTACCAACCTAGGTACCCTTGTCAGACAACCATTCCCAACGTCTACATTCGTTCCCCATTTATTGAATTTTGGTGTATACCAAAATTTCCCAAAAAATATTGATCAATTAACCATTGTCAATCCAGCCGACCCGCTTCTTCTTATCTAGAGCCTTCTTCTTTGGAGGTCGGTACAAGACTCTGGTTGACTCTTGCACACGAGGACCATCATTCTCTTTTTGAATAAGCTGATACAATGCTTCTTGTTTCAACTAAACTTTTTGAACTTTTCTTCATTTCAAATTCATAAGGGGTGAATGCATTCTAGGTCCTTGGATCAAGGTCATAAAGGGTCCTTTTACCTTTGGTGAGTCGGGCTCTGGCCAACTTATGGCAGTGAGGCTATGTGCATCCACCCTTGAAGGAGATGTTCTTGATTCGGGTTTCAAAGAGAACTCAGTCATTTCTCTGAAGTCTGGTTCAGAGGATGCCTTATTAGATAACTCCTTCTCAGGTATTTTAAATGCTTCTACTGTGAGTTGTAGGACTTGATTAGTTATCTTGATAAATCTTTGAATCTGCAGTTTCCATTGGCCCATCTTTAATTGGAAATTGTGTAGAGCTCTAATTAGATCATCAGCTCTGTCTTTCTTTAGAGCTTCATCCAAAACTTTATTCCAAGTTGTCCACTTAGTGGTTGCTCCTTCATACTAGTCTCTGAGCTCATATACTATTTTGATTTAGCTTTGCTGGTCAACTGGTTCTGGATATGTGGGATACAAGGAAAAGAATCTTGGTAACTCAGAATCCTTAGCAGGTAGGGCATGTATCAATACATGAGAATTCAAGAAAAGTTCATCACTACCTTGGGGGTTTCACTATGTGTAAAACTACCATATGACGTGCAATCAAGGCATGTTTGTAAAACCCCTTATCTGTGAATTTTGTTAGGAATATAATATACCCTTTTCTTTTAAAATCTTTAAGTTTTTTTCAAATTTGAAAAATAATGCCCTTATATATATATATATATATATATATATATATATATATTTCTGTAAGTTTCAAGAACTTTCAATACCATTCTGTTGAACTCAAGTGATAGGTTACATTTTTATTAGGTGACCTCCCCGGGATCACTACATGGTTCTCTTACTGCATCATTTTCCTAGTTATACAAACCAAGTGGTAGAGGCTTTTTAAATTCCTCTCATGCTACCATTCTGTTGAACTCAAGTGATAGGTTACATTTTTATTAGGTGACCTCCCCGGGATCACTACATGGTTCTCTTACTGCATCATTTTCCTAGTTATACAAACCAAGTGGTAGAGGCTTTTTAAATTCCTCTCATGCTCTCCCAAACTCATTCTGGTCAATGGCCCCCTACTAGTAGTGGCATGACCTTCGAGAAGTAGATGAATCTTATGATCTAAGATTTTCCTCGCACTCCGTAGCTGTACCAACACATCTTTTATTTACACTGATATCCTTCATGCATTTATAGGTTGGCTTGTCTCCCAAGAGCATTTCCAATTCTAAGTGTGAGTGTCGTGCATTGTGAAATGCGTGTGTGGTATGGTGTGTGTGGGAAGGGGAAGAAGGAGAAGGAGTGCAAGGTGTGTGGGTGGAAAACTCAAGATAAGCTACCCCTTATTCTTTGTATATATACAAAGCAAAAGTTGGTCAATGGGGGTGGCCGCCCATAGCCTGAGTGGTCGAGCAAGACATAGAGGCCTTTACCCCAACAATCTCCTGCTTAAAGGCGAATGTGCCGATAAGTGTGTCCTACTAGCTAAACTACTAGTATGTACAAGAAAACAGGTGAGTGACTGTCTCAACCTACACCCACTAGCTCACTCAATCGATCTGCATGTAGCTTTATTGGCTCTAGTAATAGACAAGCGTGTGTATCCATGCTAGAACCTACATGTAAATCATGCAGACAACTCTGCATGGTTTGCAAAACTCCACTATGCATCATGCTAGTGCCAAATATCGTAGGACTGACAATCCCTGCTACAAATTCTCCCACTGCAGCTGCTACGTCGGGCCTCGACTTTAGTAGGTCGTACATGAGACGCCCAAATGCTAATGAAATCTGCACAAACTTGGCTGTCTTAGCCTCCCCTATGCTATCTACATGTACTACATCATCAGGACTATCCATCACGTATGGACGTGTCAATGCTCACACTGGGATGGCTATGTCCCTCTCACCCATAGGCAAGACTGTGCGTCCTGGAACCAGCTAACTAGGCTCTATCATAAGCATATCAGAGAACTCCATGTCTGTCATCTTTGCCTGTGTCTTTAGGGAGTAGACCAACTCTACCTTTGCTTGAACAGACTCTGACAACATTTGTTGTGTCTAACTAGAGCATTGCCGCTCTACCTCTATCTCTATAGAGTCTACTAGCATGTCCAGCACAACCAAATGCTCTGTCTCATGAGCATGGTGGAGCTCGCCCACAAAGGAGACACATCTCGTCTCTCACTCAAATCATGCCAGCAACAAAATCAAGACCATGCCATCTAGAACCTTAGATACATGCATATGATATAGCAAGCCACTGCTAGCTCCCCTTGCAATCACTAATGAACCGCAATGCATCTGGAAAGACTTCTCTCTAAGCATTATATGACACCCACAATCTGCTAACCGTCTCACTGAGTTCAAGCTCTATCTCATCTGAGAAACATAGCTCACATGTCGTAGCGTATATAATGCACCACTGGGGAATGACAAGCAAACATCTCCTGCACATGCAATGTCAAATGCCAAACCACTGGCCAAGTGCACACAATCAAAGCTCCCACTAGAGAAACTATTGAACCACTTATGATGTCGTGTGATGTGGAAAACTGCATCCTCATCTGGCAACCAACGAGGAGAAGTGTGTCCTCTAGAAGACATGTAAGGAGGAGGAACGCTAAAGGAAAACACGACATCACCGTCACTGACATATGAAGCCACCACTCTAGCATTTGTCAAAACCTCATATGCACCACGCATAGATCTCCGTTGCTGCCTCATACATTTGAAACAATGGTGCCTAATGTGCTATGTGTGACCACAATGCATATATTGGTAACTACGAGACCGCTGGATGTCACGAGTCATCATTTAAGACTTTAAACTATCACACATATTTGCAACCATAAGTGAATGTCAAGAAACTATGGTGAGAAAACCTGGGAGAAAACTAGTAGAGTCTCCCCTGTAAAGTGAGTAGAAAACTCAAGCAAAATCTCAACCATAGACCATGCCAAACTGGCAACAAAGTGGGAGATAAGTCAACCACTACACAATCATGAAACCCATGATCAATTGCATCAAAACCGTGTTCACGTATGCATAGATCAACTCCACAATCTGCTATCTGTAGGCATATAATTTGGGACAAATAGCTCAATCAAGCGTAAAGCGCATAACCATATGCACAAGTAGTGAGAAAAACATGCTCAAAACACATCCCTATAAAATTGCCTGCAAAGATCTGCAAAAAACCGATAGAACTTGTAAATCCTGTGACTATCTGTATGTAGCCGCATTATCATATGCAACCCTCACTCCTGCAAGAGTGGGTACAAGAACACTTGTTCGTGTCGATGCATAATAAAAGGTAACAAGTTTGGGCTTTATAAGTGAATTTTTTTTAATGTATTTGCGATCAAGCAAGTTATATCAAAATAGAAATCATGTTGCTAGATACCTGTCAAGTCACATTTCGACAAAATAGAGTGTCGATCAAAGAACTTTGCCAACCTTAGAGTCAATCATAGGGGAAAGTTTTTCTGATACCTCATCAGAGAGCTCTTATACCTATATGGCTGAGAGAGTCAAGAATGTGAGTTTCAAGGAGGAAACCAATATGGGAGCGGGACCATCACAAACAACACCAAACATGAAACTTTTGCACCTGCAATACCAATTTGAAAATGAACAAGGTGCTAAAATCTATAAAGATGGTATGGATCATTATTGTGTGAAAATAGAAGAGAGACCTAGTGAGCTCAAGCTCATAATCTCTGTAGATTATAGTGTCAATCAATACTTTGACGAGGAAGGAAACATGTATTTAGTTGTGCACAATCCCTTTATGTAGACAAGTGGGGATTGATAGGCACCATAGATAAGATTGATGTGTCAAGCCAGAGGAAAAGCCGCCAAAGCTGGACATTCCTAATGCAAAGCTTAGGCGAGTGAATGTGGCTACTTGGGTCAACATGGACAACACACATGTGCATTTGTACAAGTATGATAACGAAGAGCAAATGCTCTACTATAGATGTGATGGACCCAATGTGAGAGAGTTAACAGAGTAGAAATGTTTATCTGTGTTCACGTATGAAGTGGAGACGGATACTTAGGTAATCATGCTGGATAAGTACGATCGAGGTACTCAGTGGTAGATCGCAAAGATCTTGAGGTATATATGTACTTTAGAGGGCCACTCCACCAGTACTGTGTCACTCCCAGCATACATAAACCAACTATCTCAAAAACAAGTCTATAGAGGCTGTGAGAGCAAGTCCTACAAGAACTAGAGTGGAAGACTCGTTCAGTTGTCCACATTTTTATGTACCTAAACCAATGGGGTCCTTGAGTTCAAGGGTTCCAATAACCACGCATTGGGGCAGTGAGGCTCCATACATGATTTTTAGTACTAGGGTTCCAGACACAAGAACTGAGGGTAGAAATGCAAATCTTGATGAGAGAGTAACTATTTGAACTTCCTCTAGAGCACCTATGAGTGGGTATGAGACACAAGATTTTGTACTAAGGGAGCCTAGAATGATGAGAATAGTAGTAGAAACGTGAATGCGACCATCTCAAGTGGAAAAGTGTGTGCCCAAAAAGTACAACGGATCGCCAGATCCCTATATGCATGTTTTATTCTTTAAGTAAGTCCTAAGACTATAACAAGTTGTGGATTTCCATATGCAGTACGAAGGATGTGGTTTGACCTTGGAAGAAATGACGTTGACTTGGCTCCAACCACTGAACAACAAGAACTTTCTAAACATTGATCAACTCTTGCGAAAATTTTCCGAGGAATTCTCTAAGAGAGGAATCAAGAACAACACGGTTTTCCAAATCTATTCTTTTAAGCAAAAAGAGAATGAAAAGGTGAAGGAAGCTTCGGTTTGCTTCGCTTCAAATAATATCAAGAGATGTGCTGCTCAAGAGTTACTGCAAGATGATCAACTATCGGTTCTTGTCGTAGAGGGCTTGAGAAATGAAACTCTAAAGAAGTATTTTCACTTAAAGGCATGCACCACATTTGAGCAAGTCACTAGAGAGGCCTTGTATCTAGTTGACAATTGCAAGTCTTACAAAGAGGTAACCAAAGATGCCGACACAACCATCAACAATACCTCTTCTACCATTAGTGAGTCATCTACAAAATGTAGTGCTCCGCTTCAATCACACAAAATTTTGATCAAGTAGTTGAGGAAGTGATCCGAAGAATGAATCAAGCTTATCGACAAAATCCCAATCTGCGACCATAAGCAGCAAATGCTCCAAGAGTATTGAAGTGGTGTGCAATTGAGAAAAAATACATCAACCACAACAAAAATGAGTGTTTTAACAATCCAAATTATATGAGGGAAAGTCCTCCAACAATGCAACAAGTGCCATCACCTCCAAGGTACCAGATTGTACCCAACAATGCAGCACAAGGAGGAGACAAACCACAACATGTGTTGGGACAGCAACCTAGACAATTGGGCTATTGTTTGAGACGCACTACTGATAGAACCACTCATGGGTTAGTCAATGATGCCACCAAAAATTATTACGAGGAGCCTGTGGAAACTCATATGAAACAGCCTAAGAGTGTAGCCTATACCACTGAGGATAGTCCTTTTTGGGCAAGCATAGATTAAGCTACAAAACCCACATGTGGCTCAACCAACGAGAAACCAATTCACAATGGACAAAAATACACTCATGTTCATAGAAAATCAAAATTACAAGCCCAGAAGATATCCTCCTAGGATAGGATGGCCAATGGGAGCACCACCCGCTGCCCAACCTAAAGGTCCATGCTATGAATGTGGAGGTGACCATTGGGCACGAGTTTGTCCTAACAAGGGCCAAAGAACAAAAACCTTTGGATTCCGTGACGGATGTGCAATAGGCCACCTCATCCAACATTGTGCTAAGAATCTAGACAACAAGGTAAAAGCAACTATGATTGTCATTGGAGTTTTACCTTGTTCTAGCAACTGAGGCAGAGCCAAAAATTCCTATCAAGGTGGTAACTAGAGCTCAAGCTCAAGGATCAACCAAAAAAAAGCCAACGGTGGTAAACGAGCTAAAAATTTCAGAACAAACTGAGTTTGAAAGCAAGTGGGTGAGGACTCAAGAAAAATCTTGGAAAGCAAAATGAGATAGAATGAAAGCAAAGAGGCTGAAGGAAAAGACGGCCTTAGACACGGAACTAAACCAAATGAGGAAACAACTCAAACATGAACAAGAAAATAAAGAAAGCACCAAGGGATCAAAAGTGCCAAAATAGTATCAAGTGGTTCACCCTTGGTTGAGAAAGTGAACGAGCACTTTGATGCCATGCTGGCCTACAAGGCAAGGCTTAAAAACAACCAAACACTAGAACAAATATTGTTGACCAATATGCATCTTGAACTAGAAACAAAATGAATGAAAATGTGCCAAAGGCTCATAGAGACAACTCAAGCTTTAATGTAGCTAGAAACATTGGAAAATCCTTGAGCAAATAGTGTTTGTGCCAATAAAGGAGAACGCGAGCGCACTAAAAGAAAACAACACGGATGAACCAACCAAATTGTAAAATAAAAGATCATTGGATGCGAGGGTAGTTGTGAACACGTCGGATGTGGCCAAATCTCACAAGATGTCGCCAATCCCTGAAGTGGATGAGCCATGGCCACAGTCATTATGGGAGATAATCAGAAACAGAGAAGGTGATAGTGCCACACTATAATTAGCATCAATCCCAAAGATCAACATGGACCATGAGATTTATCTTGGGGATATACAATCATTGTATGGAGATGTAGGGATGGAAGTATCTCGGGTGAGTAAGCGGAAAACTTTAAGGACTATACCTTCCTTTGTAGGGGAACATGAGACAATATCCAAACTGAGGGTTGTGCAATCTCAATGGAATCCAATTCCACAGATGACGAACATAAAAATCTTACACGATCTGATGTCGTCCCCTATATGATGCAACATTACTCTTGCAAAACTTCTGAAGCTTAGACCACATTTATGGGGACAAATGAGAAAAAACCTGAAAAAAATGGTGTTAAAAATCCCTCCACGGGATAAACTTGAGATTGAGCACACGAAGTGGGTGTCGTTGATTGTGGTAGTACCCAAAAAGAACAATAAATTATGAGTGTGTGTGAATCTCAAGTAGGTCAACACTGCCACAATAAGAGACAACTATCCCTTACCTATCACCGACCATGTGATTGAGAGAGTTGTAAGCAAGGAAGCTTACAACTTTCCTGATGGATTTTTGGGCTTCAATCAGCTCACAATAAACTCGGAGGATCAACACAAAATGGACTTTGCAATAGAATTTTGCATATTTTCTTATAAGGTGATGCCATTTGGCTTAATTAATACACCTGCCACATTTCAAAAGTTGATGAGTCACGCATTCAAGGAATATCTAAGATAATTCTTAGAAATGTATATGAATGACCTGTGTGTACATTCTCTATGAAGGGATGAACAAGTTGAACACTTGAAGAAGATCTTTGATAAGTACATAACTTATCCTATTTGCCTAAACCTCGAGAAATGTGTCTTCATGGTAAGACAAGGTAAGATTTTGGGGCACATTGTGTCTAAAAATGGCATTTCCACACATCTTGAGAAGATACAAGTCATTGCTTCTCTTCCAAGACCCACAAAAGTTAGGGAGGTACAAGCCTTTATGGGCCATTGCGGCTATTATCAAAAGTTTATGTATATGTATCCAGTTATTGCAAAGCCTCTTTATGCTCTCATCACAAAATTTGAGTGGACTAAAGAATGTGACAAAACTTTTCAACAATTGAAGCAGAGATTGATTCTTGCTCTAATTTTGAAAGCTCGTGATTAGAACAAGATCTTCCATGTCCATGTGGATGTGTCAGCCTCTAAGCGATCGGATGCATCTTAGCACACTTGGAGAGAACAACATGGATTTTCCAATCTGTTACTCTAGTAGACAACTCAATAGTGCGGAATAAAATTACACGGCCACCAAAAGAGATGGATTATGAATTATCTATGCAGTCAAAAAGTTTAGACATTACCTTCTCGCAGATAAATTTATATTTTTTGTGGATCACCACGCACTAGTGTGCTTAGTGAACAAACCATGCAATACTGGCCAGATAGTTCGATGGTTCATTATATTACTTAAGTTTGATTTCATAGTCAGGGATTTCACTAATGCGATCGATCGTGTGATCAAGTTAATAACGCAAGTAATTACACATAAAAAAGACGTGATCACGTTAATTGTTAATGTGATCTTGATGGTGACCTGCAAAAACCAATAAAACCGGTAGGCCTGTCAGGTTTTTGCCTTTTTCCTACGGGCCTGTCGAGCTTTATAGTTTTCCCGGCGGGTTCGCCGGGAAAATGAAAAGGCCTAGCAAGCCTAATTGTATATGGTAAACCTCTTTTAACTTTGGCATTTTAACTAGGCAAATCCTTGGGAGTGTATCTGAGTGCCGGGTACAATCATCTCCTTGTGAATTGACCTAAGGTTATAGAATCACATGTCTTTTTTTGGGCCAAGCATGATTCTTAATATGGTAACCACTTCTAAAAATATTTAAATCCTTCAACAAAAACAAAGGTATGCATCCACAACAATTGAAACTTTGGAGAGTCGGACTCATTGTGACAAAGTAATTGGTCCATAAAAGGGCCGAAGTTGGTTTTAGAAGATGAGCATATTTAAATAGCGACTTGATAGTCAAGGGTCGGATGCCCTGTACTAGTGTACTGGGTATATAAAGATCCTTGAAGCCTTGTATTTTTCACCATCAAAGATTTGAATTAATATACATTGTCACTGTACAATATGAGAGCTAAAATCCTTAATTGGGTGAAATTAGCTTTTATATATTGAATTGGATGCATAAGGGGGCTACAATCCTTGATTGGGTACAAGTAGTCCTCAATTGTGTAATTGTATTGAAGATTTCATTACCTTATTTTATGCATTGGTTTATATAAGGAGTGCCTTATGTATTATGAAAGATTGTTAGTGCATGAGATGGCGAATCATAGACATTATTGCTTTCGTATGTGTTTTGCAAATAATTATCATTGTTTCAACGTAAAAGTTGATTATTCTTTGTAGCATGTCAAAATAGATGTGTCTTATTGTTTGCAAATTGCAAAGGATGTATAACTAATCATTATATTTATAACTGCATTGATAATTTCATAGCATTGTTGTATGCGTAATTCCATTTAGAGAGTGCATTGCAATGTGTATGTTTGCTCACAACATATGTGGTTGATATGTGGATTAACTAGAGTGCATTGCAAATCTCATATTGTGTAGATTTAATTGCTTTATTAGTGATTGTTTTTCTACTATATAAGATTTTTTTTAAATAAAAATGAACATCTACCGGATCTTCTAAGAAAGAAGATTACTATATTAATAAGTTTGATGGCACAAATTTCACTATATGGAAGCAAAGGACTTGCAGTGCCATTGAAAGAGCGCAGAGAGGGTTTGTACATCAACAATCAATGAGAAGAGCTTGATGCTCATGCCATGGGAACTAATAGGTTGCATCTAGGTGAGTGTATATTCTTTACGATTATGGACAAGACCAATGCTAGAGAACTATGGGAATCTTTATACTCAACATGAATTAGTAACAGTGCATCGAACAAAGTGTTTCTGATGAAGAAGCTTATGGTCTTAACATGAAAGAAGGTAGTTGTGTCACTTCACACTGGAACAAGTTTAACAATGTGTTTACTCAATTGACATCAAAGGGGCTTAATTTCAATGATGAAATGAAAGATGTTTTCTTTCTTTGTTCTTTGTCTGCATCATGAGATACATTTAACACTGCCATTAGTAATTCCACCCCTAAGGGAAAGCTTGTTTTCAATGATGTCACTGGTGCTTTGCTCACGATAGAGATTTGACATCAACTTCTTGAGGCTGGTGGTGGTCATGGTCATGTGTATATGGCAAGTGGAAGTAGCAAGAGACACAATCAAAGGTGGAGAGGTAGTATTTACAGTCGCGATCGTTCTCGATATCTCAAGAATATGCGGAACAAGAGCCGTGGGTGTGACACAAAGAACATTGAATGTTACCATTGTCACAAGAAAGAACACATGAAAGAGGATTGTTGTTTGTTGGAAAGAGAGAAGGGTAAAGACATTGTCGTAAGTCATACACCTCCTAAGAGCAATGTGAAGACAGAGGAGCTCAGTGTCGTTGAGTCTCCACATGTTGTTGTTGTTCTTGACATGCTGCACCTGTCGAATGTACTAGTCTTCACTTCTAATTTGAGTACCAAGACATTGTTAGCTCTTGAAAAATGCTATGCACTTGGATTGACTCAGATGTGTCAGTTTTCATGTAACTCCTCACAAAAAGTGGTTCTCTAGTTATGCTTCTATACATGGTTCAATTAAGCTGGGTGATTCTCATCATCTTGAGATATGTGGCATTGAAGATGTAAAGTTGCATATGTGCAATGGTACTAAGTTCATACTACGAAGCATATGCCAAATCTAACTAAGAGCTTGGTTGCAACAAGACAGCTTGATGATCTTGGATACACTACAGTGTTTGGCAATGGGTCTTGGATGATCAGAAAAGGTAGCTTGGTCATGCTCAAAATAAAGTCTAGCTCATTATGTTCTTTGTATGTCTTTTTTTGTGAAAGATAACTCTACCTTCTCCTGAGTTGCGGCGTAGTCAGCTTGGTTATATGAGTCAGAAGAGAATGAAACAATTACAGCATTTTGGCTATATCCTTGTGTTAAACTATTCTAATTTGAGTTTGTGTGAGCATTGTATATACAAGAAATAGACTAGGCTTACCTCATTGCCATTAGATCAAAAGTTAGAAAATCCTCTAGATTTAGTACATAACAATCTATGCGGCCTATGCCGCATAAGTTTCTTCTTGCCTTTCATAGATGACTCTACTCAAAAGATGTGGGTGTAATTACTTCTTGAAGAGAAGAATCCAATTAGCACGTAGTTTGCTTTGAAGGATTTGGGAGATGCAAGTCACTTTCTTGGTATGCGTATCAAGAGGGATAGGAAACGTGGAATACTAGAGTTGTTTCAGGAGACATATATCCACAAGGCCTTGCAACGTTTTAAATATGCAAGGGGGGAAGGCTACATCGAGTACCCCAATGCAAGCATATGCAAAACTTAGAAAGAATGATACTCCTAGGTCTGATGCTGAGAAAGCAAAAAAGGCCAAGGTACCATATTCTTCAGTAGTCGACAGTCTTATGTATGCCATGGTAGTCACAAGACCGAACATTACTCTTGTTGTGGGAGTGGTTAGCAGATTTATGGCAAATCCTGGCAGAAAGCACTTGGAAGCAGTGAAGCACATCTTGAGATATCTGAAAGATACGGCAGACACGTGCTTGCGCTTTGGCAATAGTGATGCATCCATTGTGGATTACACAGATGATGCACATTATGTGGGTTGTGAAAATAAGTCGAAGATCCTTGGATAGCTATGTTTTCTTATTGGTTGGAATAGCCGTATCATGGAGATCATGTCTTTAGAATTGTACGTCATCTTCCACCAGAAGAGGAAAAGTATGTGGCAATTTTTTATGCTATCAAGGAAGTTGTGTGGTTAGCTCACCTAGTGGGAGACCTTGGCATTATTTAAGACTCCAGTGTTGCATTCTGATTACGATTGCGTTAAGTGAAGAGCCCCATATTTTATTTTGAGTCCAAACACATAGACGTTTGTTATCATGTGATACATGTGATACGCGACATATTGGCCAGCAAGCACATTGAGCTAGTCAAGGTTCATACGGATGACAACCCTATAGATGCTTGTATGAAGAGCCTACCCTCAAAGTCATTTGCACATTGCATGGAGATGATGGGTGTAGGGTGAGCCCACTTGAATGCTACACTATTGTATAGGTTGTACATACATAGGCCACTTGGGCCATGTTGGCCTTCAAGTGGGAGATTGTTAGGGTTCAAGCCAACTTGTCGAGCACCCATCAAACTACCCATACTAACTTTATCTCATTCTTTGGTTATATATCATAATAAGAAGAAGTGAGGTATTCCTATCATTATTGAGGGCTTCACCCAAACTCTCTGTCTTATGCTTCCTCGCACAGCACGCACGCAATTGCACATATAGTCTTCACATCTACCTCACATAGACAACGAAACATATAAATTTGACATAGCAAATATCTTTGCTACAACAATTTCTTTGATATTAGACCAGAACATACGTGCATGTATATAGCAATCATCGAGTAGGATACCATCACAATAGTACCCACAAAATGTCAAATCGTTGACTCTATTCTCATTATTTTTTAAATGCGTTGTGACAACGAAGTTGTTGGAATTAGGGTTGCAGGGAAATACACACAGCTTGGAGAAGACAAAAAAAGCTCAAAGCACACAATAGAGAATGTATTACTTAGTGTGCAATGGAAAGATATATAGCCCTAGAATGAATGGACGTATATACAATGCGCGGGGGGGAAAACCTAGAGAGGGAATAAAAGGCCCCGGAGAACCTAAGTGTGTTCACACACATCACTACCACATGTATATGGTAACAAATCCCCCCTGGAGTGATGCGGTGAATGAGAGCAGGCACATGAGTAAAGGGAAGTGCCATGCCCTAAGGACATGATCAATCCACAAAGGGGAGTAAGCCCAAAGCTTTGCGGAAAGCTTCGAACTTCTGACGAGATTATGCCTTTGTGAAAATATCTACAAGATTGTCCTATGTTGGCACATAAGCCAAGCTGATCTCTCCTACTGAGAGCCTCTCCTTGACATAGTGGTAATGCACCTCAATGTGCTTTGTGCAAGCATGAAAAACTGGGTTCCTCGCAATTGCCAATGCGCTCTGATTGTCAATGTAGTCAGTGTTGGCAGTGTCCTATCCAATACCCAAATTAGCCATAAGGTGTGAGCCATACACACTCAACCGTACCTGTGAAGACTGCCCTGTACTCAGCTTCACAACTAGAAGTGGCCACAACAAGTTGCTTCTTGCTCAACCATGATAACATGAACTGCCAAGCATGAAACAAAAACCACTTGTGGACACTCATGTGTCAAAACAACCAGCCCAATCTGAGTTCGAAAAAGCATGTAAGTTTTGCGGCAATGATCCCCCCTTGGGATAAAAAAACCAAGATGTAAAGTGCCAATCAAGTAGCGAAAAATCCTCTTGACAGCCTGCCAATGCTTAGACCCTAGGCTATGCATAAATCTGCTGACCTGTGAGACTGCAAACTGAATATCTGGCCTCATGCTGCATACATAAATGAGGCATCCAACAACAGTTTGGTAAAGAGTGACATCTACAGGATCACCAACATCATGAAGACTCAATTTCAAATCTGTTTCCATGGGAGTGGCAATAGGTTTGCAATCCTCAAGTCCAAACTTACATAGCAATGTCTCTCTGTAACTTTTCTCACACAAGGCAATACCACCATCACACTGCTTAAATTGTATACCGAAGTAATGATGCAACATCCCCAAATCTTTTATCTTGAAAGTAGCATTCAAATCAGCCTTAAATTCAGCAATATGTCTCTCATTTGGTCCAGTGATCAACAAATCATCTACATAAAGAACAAAAATGATAAATACATCATCCTCACGCTTTACATACAATGTGCATTGTGTTGGACTATTACAAAAGCCTCGTTTGACCAAATGAGTGTCACCCTTCTCATACCAAGTACGACAAGATTGCTTCAACCCATACAAAGCGTTGTTACCTTCTCATACCTTATCCTCTTGTCCCTTTTTTACAAATTCGCGAGGCTGCGTTACATAAACTTCCTCAAATATGTCATCATTCAAGAAAGCAGTAACAATGTCTGACTGATGTACATTCCAACCAAAATGCAATGCCAATGCACATAGAAAACGCACAGTTGTCATACAACAAGTGGGAGCAAAAGTCTCATCATAATCTATGCCTTTTTGTTGTGCATAACCCTTTGCAACAAGTCAAGCATTATAGCGATCAATCTCACCATCTGGCTTGCATTTCAACTTATAAACCCACTTTGTACCAATGACCTTTTCTCCAGGAGGCAAATCACATAAAGTCGATGTGTCATTTTCTATAAGTGCATCATATTTTGATTGCATGACAGCCCTCCAATTTTTTGAATTTTGTGCTTCATCAAAAGATAGAGGTTCCTCAACATCATGTAGGCTAGACACAACCAAAGCATAACAATCTAATGCATAAGATGCATGGCGAGAGCTTGAACGAGTACGACTAGACAAAGGTGCATCCAATTTATTGTCACGCAATGTATGCACCAGCCATTTTGGCATACCTCTAGCCTGCTCATTTTCAGTCCTTTCCTCATGAAGTACATCATGTACATCTGCATCAGTAATAGGCTGATCTGTAACATATTCAGAAACCCCCATAGGCTGTAAATTTGCCTCATTAGAATTTGCATTAGAACTTCCACCACTGAAAAGAGGCAACAATGTGTTATAAATGTCCTATGAGCTTACATTATTGTCTCTAGTACATGACAACAAGGACTGGACAAAATCTTCCACAAACACAACATCCCGTGAAACCAGAATACGCTTTATTTGTGGATGATACAACATGTAACCTTTACTTACAGCACTATAACCAACAAAAATACATTTGGTAGCCTTATCATCCAATTTTCTGCGCTGTGTTTGTGGCACCAAAGCATATGCCAAACAGCCAAAAATACGCATGTGCTCAATAAGAGGCTTTCTATCATGCCATGCTTCATATGGAGTAATAGACTGCAAAGCTATCGTAGGAAACCTATTTAGTACATAAGTGGCACACATGATGGCCTCAAGCCAAAAAGAATGCGGCAAAGCTTGACTTTTGACTATACATCGTGCCATTTTCGTAAGTGACCTGTTTTTCCTCTCAGCAACACCATTTTGTGAGGTGTATAAGGCATTGTACATCTCACAACTAGCCAAAAATACTCCCCCCTGGATGGGAATGGAGGGTGTCCATAGTACATTTCAAGACATTTTCAGCCATAGCCAAAAATTGTTTGAAGCACATGAAAACTTCGGACTTTGCTTTAAGCAGAAATACCCAGGCATGCCTGGAGTAATCATCAATGAAAGTCACGAAGTAAAGGTAATTTCCTAAGGACGGAGTTTGCATGGGCCCACAAACATCACTATGCATAAGCTGCAACCCGCATGTGGCCCTAACAAACTGAACCATCCTTTGGAAACTTAGAATGTTGAATCTTCCCCAATATACAACCTTCACAAACATGTTTGACAGGTGCTTCAAGAGGCGGTAAAGAAGCAACCATATCAGATTTCTGCAAACGCAGCACACTAGCAAAATTCAGATGACCAAATGTGCATGCCAAAGTTTTGCATTTGAAATAGCCTTTGAATTCAAAAGTGATTTGCAAAATTCTACCCACACTTGTCATACAAAGTGAGCTTATACAGTCTACGACATAAAATGCCTTATGCAACAATTTCATCAATGAAACTGAGATAATGTATTGTACATCTGTCATCCACAAATTTGACTACAAGACCAAGTCTAGCAAGTGCAGATACAGGCAAAAGATTCTTCTTGATCCCAGGTACATAAAGTGCATCAGCAAGTGTGAAAGAACTGCCATTTGCAGCAGTAAGCACAATCTCCAACTCCATGAACCGGATAAGAGGCATTGTTGGCACAAGTGACTGAACTCCCATGAGGGACATACTCGAGAGAGGTGAACAAATCACGATGTGAGGTAATGTGCTTTGTAGCACCACTGTCAAAATACCACACATGTGAATCTGCAGCCATTGACATGTATGCATCATGGACAACATGATTATTGGTACACTCTGCACTAAAAGCCCATTCTGCATCAATATCAGCATCACAGTCTCCTTTCACAGAAGACTCAACAATGGCTGCATTTGTAGTGGAACCAGCATTTGGAGTGGAACCACCCTGTTTCTTCTTAGCCTCTTTGGCCTTCAACTTAGGACACAACTTGATCAAGTGATCATTAGCTTTACAATAATGACAATGCATCTTCTTTTTGTCCTTATCACCAGAATTTCCAGACGAATATCTACCAGCAGAAGCACTAGGAACAAGTGATTTTCCACTCGCAGAAGAACCATAAGAAGTGACTGCATTACTGTTACCCCCCTTTCTTAGAGCAACAATAAAAGCCTGTTCAACTCCATGTTATCTAGTCCTTTTTTTTTTGGAAAGTGACTCTTGCAACAGTAATGTGCACAATGCATCAAACTTGACAACTTCAAGATTTCTTTGAATCATGATTCTCCAAGTACTAGCAAATGTTTGGTAAGAGTCTGGCAAAGCCATCAAGAACAGCCTGCACAAGGGAACTATCTGAAATGACTTCACCTGCAAAAATAAGTTGTTGATTGATATCCTTGACACCAGCAAGGAAAGTGTCTACATCATCTTCCTCATGCATACTCTTCAACTCCAGATCTTTACGTAGCATTGTAATTTTCGTCTAATTGCGGCTTGCATAAAGACCAGCCTGAATATCCCAAGCCTGTTTTACAGATTTTGCTGAACAAGTGTGAGGAGTATAGTGCGCTTCGCAAACAATGCAATCAACGCATGATCCTGCGCATCCTTTACATCCGAACGAGCTTGTTCTACCGTAGGCAAAACAACTCTAACATTAGCAATCCTTGCAGCAAGACCTCCAACATCCTCAGAACCAAGACGTACATTAATGCCCTACAAAATATTCTAGACGCCCTTTGACACTAGAACATGTTGAATCATGTAAGTCCACATAGGGTAATTGTCCCCATCCAATATGTCCTCAGCAACGAACATCTTGAACACATCTGTGCTGTTGTCAACCATGGTAAATGTTGCACCTGATGTGAAAACTGCTCAAAAAGAGGAGAAACGAAGCAGGAACAACACGTGCAATATAGCACAAACCGTAGAAGACTGTAAGGGACCTCTTATGCAAAAAACGGCACTGACAAAAATTCTGCACAAAATGACAAAATAGCTTGTGCAGCCTGTAGTGGAAACGGAGGCCGAAATGAGCCTGAATCAAAAATTTGACCTGCGAACGCTCGCCAAAGCTCACTAAAATCAGAGAAAGTCAGCAAGCGTCTGCTAGAGGTGTTGGCGACTAATCCGGAGAGGATGCAACAACGTGCTCTGATGCCAATTGTTGAAATTAGGGTTGCAAGAAAACGCACACAGCTTGGAGAAGACGAAGGAAGCTCAAAGCACACAATAGAGAGTGTATTACTTAGTGTGCAATGGAAAGATAGATAGCCCTAGAATGAATGGGCGTATATACAATGCGCGAGGGAAAGAATGCCCGAGCGGTCCTAAGTGTGTTCACACACATCACTACCACATGTATATGGTAACAGAAGTGATGTGGCTACCCTCTTGTGCAACATACATTTCACAAGACTCAATGAGTGAATCAACCCATACTAGAAAGGTCGTTGGCAACAGTGCCAATCCAAAAGCCTCAAGATAAAGCTCTAACAATTAATGAGTATATTCCAACATCCTCCTTGTGCAAAAATCAATGGCTAGGTAGTTCTTGAACTTGACCAAGTATTTTTTAACAAGCTTTTCATTCTCTTTTGTTTCTTTGTGCATTGGGGTTGGGATCTGCTTAGGTTGAGGATTTCTTCCTCTCTCTCTCTCTCTCTCTCTCTCTCTCTCTCTCTCACACACACACACACACACACACACACACACACACACACACACACACACACACACACCCACATCCACACCCACCTCTGGCGATTGCTTTGGCTTCATATTATTTAGCACATTTCCCTTGAAAGTTTATAGAAGAGTAACATAAAAACCATTTTGGATCCCCAATGATCTCACAACTTGAGACTGGTCTTCTCTAATTTCTAGAAGGGTCTATAATATCTCATACTTAGCTTTAGGTAAAGCATCTCCTTAGTACTTACCTTCAACTTTCTCAATTTAGAATTGTTAAACTTGAGAAGAACCTAGTCTCCTTACTTCAACTGCAAGTTACATCGATGCTTATCCTCTGCTCTCCTATGCTTGTCCTACATCTTTTTGAAAGCCTCCTTATCCTTTGCAAAAGATGTGATGAGATAACAAAAGATCTGTCTAAAATATATTGCCCTTTGTGCAAAAAAAAAAATCTTGCCACCCTGGACTATCTAAAATGGTGCCTTCCCTCTAGATGTGTGAATAAAATTATTGTAAGCAAACTCCAACAATGGAATACACTTATCCCATTGAGACTTTCTATCAAAGATATAATACATTAATGAGTCTCGTACTAGTCAACCCTTGGCTACCCATTGGTCTGTGGATGAAACAAGGAAGAAAACTTGAGTGTTGTACCCACACTTCCTTCCAAAAAAAACTTGTGAACCTTGGATCTCTATCTAACACAATAGATTTTGGCATCCCGTGATATTTTTGAAGATCTGTGCAATAAACAAGTTAGCCAAGTAATCCACTTCTTCATTTGTACAAATAGAACCTGCTTGCTACTAAATCTATCCAATATAGTTCAAACGCCATCATGCCCATCTTTAGTCTTTGAGCAATCGAAGATAAAAAATATAGTAACATTCTCCCACGATTGCTTTTACATCGGTAAAGATTTAGGAGTTATGTCATTGTGCTTATCATGCTTCATCGTTTGGCACATAATGCAAGTATGCACATAAGCATGCACATCCTTCTTGAAATGAGGCCAATAGAATAAGCTCTCCACTACCTTGAGTGTTGCTTCAATGCCCCTATGCCCAACAAATGGTAGATTATTACAATCCATCACTTGTTTAGCTTACAAACTCGCCATCACACATAGCTTGGTATCATTAAAATCATGATGAATAAACATATCTCTTTGTGCCTATCATACTTTGGCCAATCGAAGTCACTCTTCACTATCTATGCTCAAAAAAATGGTGGATTGTTGCACTTTGTCAACATCTTAGGTGTCAAAGTCCTCATCACACATAACTTGGTATCATCAAAATCATGATGAAACATTTCTCTAACCGTGGAAATTTGTGGCTTGTGAAAGATTGAGCGTCTACGACCAGGACAAAATATTTATCCATCTGAGCAACTTATCAGACAATGTGACACATCTTTGAGAGTGATCCTAATTTGATGGTATCCACTCTTCAATTCAATCCTAGTAAAGCAAGTAGAACCTATAATCTATTAGGTATATCATCGAGCCTAGGTATTGGAAACTTGTTCTCCAAGGTCCATCTTTCGGGTGAACATAAGGGAGATGAACTCAATCGAATCAAACCATTGGGTAGAAGCTCATTCGTGACTAAGACTATAATCTCTCTCGGCTAACTCTATACAGAAGTTTTTGAAGAGGTGAATTCACTCTCTGGATGTAAAACAATGGTGTGATGTTAAAGTCGCTTAGGCGTTGTGAAAAATAATGTTTGAGAGACTTGAGAAAATCTAGACACCGAATGGATGACGTTGAAGGGTGATGGCAACCAAGGAAGGCTTGAACAAATTGCAAGGGATAAGAGAGGGAATCTTTGGTCGCTTTTGCTTTGTTTTAAAACTAAGGGTTGACCTGACCCCTCTTCCATTGCACGACGACTGCTTGGATAAACATACATATGGTGCTGAAGCAAGCATGCAAACACGTAACACATTTTTCTCGATCTTTTAAAACTATGTTAGCATAATGCTTTTTACTATTGACATATAGTAACTCCCAATCTCTCCAATATTACAAGGTTTGGTAGATAGATACACTCTATGCAAGCGCTCGGAATCAAGCTTCATCACAAAATTGTATACTACTACCCTTCCGTTAGAACATATCAGATTCAATGACAATTGTTCCTATTAAGTTGTGAGGAGTTCTGGAAACAATTTCTATCTTCAAAATATGTCACCCTTTCTCAAAGAATTCTAGGAAGGCTCGGGATTTGATTACCCTTTTATTATTATCATAATCATAAAAAGTGACAAATCACATTTGAGTAATGATCACTATTTTACAACTACGGAGGACCAACATTGCAGTCAAAAGTTGGCGAGCAACATCATTTTGAACACATCAGTAGGGGATATGCACAAAGCTGGAGATATGCATGAAGTAACCGAGGCACGCTAATTAAAGTGTTGAACGGAAGACCCGGGAGGAGAAGGGGGGGGGAGGGGGAGGGACTGTCACCCATCCCATTACTATTCTGGCCCAAGCAAGGGGTATGTTCACAAGTGCAAATGTGCACATTTTTGTGAGAGGGGGAACATTTTCCTGACCATTTATTTGAGGGACTTGATTGCTTATAAATTTCTGCTCATGGGGTGAAAAATCCAAATCCACCTAGATGTTGAAAACTCCCCGTCAGAAGTGGAAAAAGGTTACGTTTCCTTTGAAACCCCCCTCTTTATTTATGCTTCCAATGGTGGGAAAAGTGTAGTTGTTCAATCTACCCCATCAAGAGGTCAAATCAATGCCTCTCAACTCTCCCTTTTCAAGAGAGTGTGGCATCAAGGTTGGACCTCCAATGCCTAAAATGTGCACATTCGTGAACAGACCCAATGGTGAGAAAAGTGTAGATGTTCAATCTACCCCATCAAGAGGTCAAATCAGTGCCTCTCAACTCTCCCTTTTCAAGAGAGGGTGGCCTCAAGGTTGGAGTCTGGACCTCCAATGCCTCAAATGTGGACATTTCCCTTGCTCGTGAACAGACCCAAGGATGTTTTGATCTCAATGACCTCTATTGTCCTCTGATGGTATCTAGTGTGCTTATTGCTCATTCACACATGTACGCCATTCCCATGCACAGAACGCCCAAAAAAAACCTTTTGCTTAACATAGTCAACCTTTCCCAACCATCCATCAAGTGTCTTGGCCAACCGCTCCATTGCCAAATGAGCTCGTCGTCATCAAAACTTGAGGCAAGAAAAACAAACGTATGTATCGTTGCAGCTGAGAAGCATGTTGCTTGAATTTGGGTTACACGGAGACCCATGTCAGAAACTCCCTGCACTTCCAAAGCGCTCTCATAATTTGACTACTTTACTATACTTTCCTGAAGTTGGCATATGCCATTCCTGAAGAAGTGGAAACACCTGGAAGCTACCACTTGACCAACTTAACTTTCGCTGCCAGGCCATGAAGCAAAACATTCACCTCCACAGCTAGATATTACTTTTAACACTATACACCCCATTCCTGATGTGTGTGTGTGTGTGTGTGTGTTTTGGTGGGGGGGGGGGGGGGGGGGGGGGGGGGGGGGGGGGGGGGGGGGGGGGGGGGGGTTGGGGTTGAGCTACCCTGCAAGCTCTACTAGTACAATCATGCAGAGGCATGTAGCATGCATGTAAGCAAATCTCATAAGTTGAGATAGGTTTCAAGCTCTCACAGGCGTTTTTAACATTTTGGGCAGAAAAATGTTCTCCCAAGGGTTCCAGGTTCACTATTTTGAGGTACGAGATCACAGATGGAGACCAGCAAATACAGTCCAGAACGTTAGTACACGATGATGCTGTTCAACGCTGGTCATATATGTATTCATGAAGGTGTCTCCTCACAAATCAAGTGGAAACTAATGTTGGGATGTATGCTATACTGCCAAATATCTGTGATCGTACAGCTTGAGAGAGACTTTATTTTTATAAAAAAATCGCCATCAGCACAAGGAAGGTATAGTAGGGAGAAACTATACACATATCATGTATTTACAACTGTACATTACTGTACATTACACCCAAGAGAATGCAACCCGTGAGCCTCAAACCCTCAACCTTGGAGTTACATCACAAAGGTCTCACCAACTTAGCTACGCTTCTTGGGTTTGAGAGACATTTTGAGACAGAGCTGGTTAAATAAACCATCAATGCGAGATGGACTGGACTCAAAGACTACCCGCTACCTTGACAGGTTTTTGGTAAACAATGGCCAAAAACCAGACGAAGGATCTGAAACCAGAGGCAACGAGAGAAATATCTTTTCAGGACCTGAAACCTTTTATGACACCTGTTAAGGAACTGTGACCAATCCTTTCACCATACAAAATGGTTTGCAGCATCTCCTCACTCATCAAAGATCTAACAGCCACCAGGAAAAAGTTCAAACTCGGAACAGAAATAAGTTTATAGAACTCTCATGTAGCTACCACAAAGAAATTTGAGATGTGAGGAAAATATGCTGCTTTTTCTTGAGGAAAGCAACTGTACACTTTTGTCTTCTTCTGAACCTGACTTTTGGTCCAGATAAAGACTCTTCTGGCCTATCAAATATTTACAATAAATGAATTTACCCAGTCAGGGAACATTCAATCAAACACTCTTTCGCGGAGTGCATGGGGTGTCAATGAAGGAATCAAACCTTCACCTTCGTAAACCAGAAGGCAAAATAAATGCGCTTGCCTTCCATGCAGTCCTGAGGTGTACTAGCTTGAGCCAAAAGTCACCTAGACCTGCACAATTACCATCAGGTCACTGGAAGTGCAACGACCAGTACAGCTTTGACCAGGTTCTACTGAAAGATACACACCTCAGATTCTCATAATAGAACCAATCAGGCAAATTCGTTCGTAGAGCAGTTCTTTTCCCCATTGGCCACATCATCTTTCCTAAAAGTACCAAGCTTTAGTAGGCATCTTGTACCTACCATTTGTCTCAGAACTGAAGTTGAGACCTAACCTGTGGTTGTATACTTCTTGAAAAGGTAGCCAGCTAGTAGGCAGGACCAAGTATCAGCAAGAAGCTTAGATAAAGCCCCCAATGATTCCCAAGGAGGTCAAAAAGTGTGCCACTGTCGGTCCCATGCTCTCACATAATAACAAGGCACTGGATGTCGGACCCTGCCTGCTTGGACCTCAAGGCCCATTGGATATGACACAGCCTCAGCAGCTCTCAACAGTAAGAGAGCGATGCATGCCTCATTGTCTGCACCAATTGAGGACAAGCCAAAAAACAGATCTAAATTTCCACAGGATTTCATCATAATCTCTGAGCACTTTTTGCCATTATTAATCAGATTTTTCTGTTCTCATTATGTGGTTCAGAGGTCTAGGGGCTTTCAATATTCCAGGGGCTTTTGTAGCAGGGACTGCCGCAGTAACGTTGCTGTGCACAGCAAGAAGGCCTTTCACAGAGGGGGAGGTCATGCTTACAAAACAACCTCGTTCTTTTGAATCAGCAATTAAGGCGGCCCAATCCTCTGACTGCACAAGGGCTGCAGCATTTCCAACCACCTGTCACAAATACATCCAAGGCATCAATACAAACATTAGTTCCGAATGCTTATATGTACTAATTGGCTGGATCTAAGAGTCAGCACTATCGTAGATTAGTAGAACACTAATCTCCTAATATAGAAAGAAACCAATAGATAGTAAATAGTACAACAGCTGCACTACAACACAAAAAATCCAGGGGGGGGGGGGGGGGGGGGGGAGAGAATAAATAACATTTAGTACTGTAAACAGGAAACAGTGGCAGGAATACTGCTTTTATAATGAGAAGGTAATAATTCCTACCAGGCAGAACAAGTTACTACAACATGTAGCTTACCCCTTAGATTTAATCATCACCAATATGTTTCGCTTCACATAATGCAAATAATGAAATGAGAAACTGGGAAAAGATAGGTAACAATTTCTCACAATTTCTTAAGAGGAGCAGTAGCATAATCATCCCAGCTTTTTTCCTGTCATAATCATTTAACACCAAAATAAGCTGCTGTCTGGAGTAGCCAAGAGGCCCTCTGCTCCCCATTTTCACCCGATCCATCTAAGAAAGCACGTCAGAGCAAAGCTGGCAGGGACATCATACAGGTGCTCCTTATGACTCTCCAGCATACAGACACAAACACTGTCATGTTCCACTCCTTGGCCTGCCAAAGTCGCAGCACTAGCACCAACAGCCTAATTAAACTCGGATGTTTCTGTGCAATTTACAATTGCGTTGTCGCAACTTGAGAAGTATATTGACCCAGCCAATAAGCTACCCTTAACTGCTCCATGAATAGCTGCAGTCAACTCACAGTTCTCTGTTCTACACCACATCAATCCCTAACCATAGCAAACAAAGCTTGACAACCCAACCAACCATAGCAAAGCTGACCGCCCTACCAAAGAAGTGATAGGCAGCATTTCTGCCATACCAAAGGTGCAGTGCTATCCCATCCATTTCATCCAAACATAATGCTCTAATACACACTTGGTACATCCGTCTCATAAAGACATAATAGTTGGCTCTCACGATTGGATATACTAAGTCCAAAGTTTTATGTGAGGAGAACACAAAATTACCAAAGAAACCTCTTCCTTGAATCACCTATTGCAATATAACACATCATAACCTTTCCTTCTAAGAAAGGACTTCAATGAGCAGTTAAACAAATCCCCTTTGAAGATGAACAGGGATGTGGGGGTTTTCAGTATGACCTGGAAATTGGGCCGAAACCAATGTGACATGACACTTTTCGAGGTTTAGTCTGTTTTGGGCTTTCAAGGTTTTAAAACGTTTCATTTCACGGCAAGAAAAAAGTGAAACAGGTTTCTTAATACTGTATGTGTGTGTGCACACATATAATTTATACACATACATATGTTTGTGTGAGTATGATGTATGTGTATGTACATAGTGCACACCCACATCTATAGTCGTAAGCACACAAATATATAGGTGTGTGCATGCATGTACAAATATAGATAGACATACATACATCTACATTTAGTTCTTTCCACACATGCACACTATCAAATATTGATTCATTAGACACGTCAGGTGCAATGAAATAGAAATGGTGACAAGTTACGACTTCCACAAATCTTTACTTCTTTCCTTGTGTTAATGTGTGCTACCTAGCACGAGAGATGGTGGATTGTTGCACATACCAAAGCTACTGTGTGCTTGCCTACCCTCTATGTTTAGAGGCGCGCAAGAACTGAAGCCTTGCACAGCGCATTCACTACTCTCTCCCCCCTTCCGTGCAGTTATGTGTTACCCCACAAAAGGGGTTTTCATTTGACCTATGTACAGTTGTGTGCTCATATGCTTTTGTGCCGAGGCAAGAGCCTCTTTGAGGTAGGAACAAGAGTAGCTAATTGCTACGCCAAAAGCAAGCACTTGTGAGGGTAATAACCTCCCCGTAAAGGTGCATTTTCAGCGATGGTTCTGTGCTGTTTTTGGACTGTTTTTCAGCCATATGGATGCCAAAAGCATTGGGAACACTGCTCCACTATTAAAGGACAGTAATGGGGGTGTTAAGGGCTGAAAACAGGTGAAAAACCAGTAGACAGCTGTAATTACTGTTTTTAAGCTCAAAACAGAGGGTTTATGCCATTGGTAGCGAGTCCTGGCATGGGGATTTGTTCAGAGCAAGTTTTGGAGCCATTATGCTGCCAAAATTTTGCTAGAACACGTGCCATCTAGCTGGATACAGGTGAAGATCCCAAAGACTAAGCTTTGTAACTTTTTACCCTCTTAAAAAATAAAGAAATACCGAAAGGGGCGCCAGTCTTTGGGGCCAAAGGGTTGTCGGCCTATGCTTGAAGCGCTCCAGCTTCCAAGCTGTGTATATTGAAGTGTCAATTCCCGTTAAAGGTTTTATCTGCAAAGTTACTCTGTGTTTAAAAGTTTTAAGAAAAGTTTCGGATAAAAGCCAAAGTCTACTTCCTACAGGCCGATTTCATGGTTCAATCGCCGTGACAGAATCACTTTTTCCTCAAGAAGTGAGCCTCAGTTGGTTTTTGGTGAAGACACAAAGTACAAGTGTAACAGACTTGAACACTCCAAGTCAAGAATCAATCGCGACAACACCAAATAACCACTACAAACAATTCACGGATCACAGTAGATTTGCACAGGCCCGGCGGAGTTCCGTGCCTAGAGATATTGGCCCCAAAGACTGGCGCCCCTTTCGGTATTTCTTTTTATATTAATCAGTTCAAAGTACAAGAGAGTGGATTGGGATTCACTCTCAGACTCTGCGTCCAGACGCTCTGAGAAGTGAGGCCTTCACCGCTAACTTAAAGGGTCCAAGGGATGCCCAAAAGCAGAGCCCCAAAAGCTTCAAATCAAAAGCAATTGCTCTCTCTCTCTCACAGAGAGTCAAAACTTGAAAGCAAAAGCATTCTCTCTCTTTCTCATTGCGTAGAGAAAAAGCAAGATTTGCGTTGCTCATCATTTTAGCCTCCGCGATTTCCGAAAATTAGGACTTCGGCAAAAATTAGGGTTTGCAAGAATTTTAGGGTTTTTGGCATAAATTAGGGTTTATGCTGTCCGTAGCCACGTCATCGCGATTTCCGAAAATTAGGACTTCGGCAAAAATTAGGGTTTGCAAGAATTTTAGGGTTTTTGGCATAAATTAGGGTTTATGCTGTCCGTAGCCACGTCATCACTTTGTAACATAGCCCCCTCTTGAAAGCATTGTAATCGACCACAATTACACCTGCAAAACCGAGAAAAGCCATAAACCGTCTTAGCAGACACTGACTGTTAGTACCTACATACTAGGAACACACTTCTAGCACATGTACAAAATCGACAATCACATCACAGGACATCACCAGACATCACATGACATTCAACATTCATTCAGATCTCAGACCATGATTTATAGGCAATGTAGCTAGCAATCACATCTAGGTCCGATCGGGACCTCATCGATGTCCGATTGACTAACCCCTATTGCAACCATGTATATTCGAGATCAATCAGACCAAAATGCTCCAGTCATTTCGTCTATCCGTTCCTGCACTCAAAAGAAGTCAAGAACAAATCAGTATCATTATCAAGAATTCCATTTCATAAAGTCGTCCAGCAGAATATTGTCAGCTCTCAATATCCCTGAAGCTCAAAGAGACATCAGTGACTTTAGTATCAAAATCAAGGCATCTGTTGACAAAGGAGCGGAGTAACTCCCCTCTTGTGCATCCCATTGCACCAGATCTTCAGCCAAGCTGAATTTTTGGGTTCTGTTTGGGAGTAGACAATGCTAAACCAAAACATCGAGGTAAAGTTTCACAGTCCGAGGAGTATCTGCTAGGTCCTCCTCCTCCTCCATCCACTTCCCATCAAATGCAGGAAAGTTCTTGAACTTAACCAAGAACCGCCTTCGGACTTTACCTTTCTTCGTATCCGTATGTGCCAAAATCTGTTCAGGAACAAGGGTCTCCTCGTTTTCTTCCACTGCGGGTTGCTCATCAGGCTCCCCATCATCATGCACATCACCCTTGACAGGTTTCAAAAGACTCACATGCAATGCATTGTGAATCCTCCAAGTATCTGGCAGTTTCAATCGGAAGGAGACATCATTTATCTTTTCAGTAATCTGGAAAGGTCCGTAGTATCGCATACTAAGCTTTGGAAAAAAGCCTCTCCTTTCCCTTTTTCTTTCTTAGGCGTGCCTTCTCAAAGCGTAAGAGCACCCAATCATCCTCCTTCAGTTTCAAGTCGCGACGATGGCAATCCGCTGCCTTTTTCTATCGTTCTTGAGACTTCTGCAAAGTCTCGCGAACGTTGGCAAAAGCCGTATCCAAATCTCGCGAATATTCATCCGCTTCAAATATCTAATCTTTCATGCTCAGGAAGGATGAAACCTTTGCAAGACTTTCAACAATCTCAAATGGCGTCTTCCCCGTCTTCTAAAATGTTATTGTAGGAAATATCCACAAAAGGTAAGTTCTTTTCCCATTCAGTCTTCTGATCCGAGATACAAGACTTCAATAAATATAAAACCGCTGAATTCGCAATCTCAGATTGCTCGTCAGTCTGCAAGTGGAAGGATGACAAGAACTGCAACCGCGTGTCAATGTTCTCCCAAATTGCCTTCCAAAACAAACCCATAAATCTGGGGTCTCTGTAGGAGACAATCGTCTCAGACATGCCGTGTAATCGGAAAATCATTGTGATCATTCTGTGTTCTCGGAAGATCAAAATGAAATCCATTTCAATATTTTCCCAAGGGCGGGTGGATATGGGTAAAGGCTGTAACAATTCCTGTGCCTTATGCCTGTCAAACTTGACCTTCTGACATACTCCGCACAAACTCTTCCACATCCTTTTTGAGTCTCGGCGAAAAGAAGTATCTCTCTACACTTTCATGGTGGTAGCAATGCCGCGGTGACCCGTAAAAGGTAGACAATGGCATTCAGTCATAACCTTTTCCCGCAACGGCTGTGTAACGCACAACATAGTCTTTCTCATCAAGTAGTCTTCCCGAAGGGAGTATCCAGCTAGTGTCTCCCCATCCCGTATCCGTGTGAAAATATCTGCAAAATCTGTATCTGTGGCATACTGATCAACCATATCCTCAAAGCTCCTATGATGTATCGCGGAAATAGCCAGAACCAACGGCTTCCAAGACAAAGCACTGCCACCACATTCGTTTGTCCCTACACATGGACAATCTGGAAGTGAACCTGTGACAAGATATTCGCCCACCGCATCTGCTTTTCCGAAAGCTGCTTCTTTGACAAGAAGTAGCGCAAACTCTGATGGTCTGTAAAATCCGCTCCGAGAAGGTAATGCCGCCACTGAGTAAGAGCATGGATAACCGCCAAAAGCTCTTTCTCATATATCTGTGCTGTCGTCTCCGGCCTAGAGAACAATAGGCTCTCGTAAGCAATGACATGGCCTTCTTGCATCAAGACCGCACCCAGACTACAACCATAAGCATCACAAAATACTTCAAATGACTTCTGCAAGTCAGACAAAGTCAAATCTGGTCTTGTAGTCAATTTCTCTTTCAATGTCTGAAAGGCAATCACCTCTGTGGATCCCCACAAGAAAGGGACTCCTTTCTGTATCAAGATATGCAAAGGGGATGCAACCTCTGCAAACTTTCGAATGAACCGTCTGTAGTACGAACACAGTCCCAAGAAGCTTTCAACTTCATGGACATTCTTCAAATCGGGCCAATCACGGATAGTGTCTATCTTGGCCGGATCCATTTGCACTCCTGTTGCTGAGACAAAGTGTCCCAAAAAAAATGTATCTCTGAAGCATATGATCTCTGTGCTCTGCTTCATTCTTGAAGAAACCTATGATATCATCAAAGAAAGTGCCAACAAATAGCCTGTACTCTTGAAAAATCCAATCCATCATCCGGTTAAATGTCATGGGAGCATTGGTTAAGCCAAAAGGCATCACCAAAAAAACTCAAATAATCCAAAAGTATTCCGGAAGGCTGTCTTGTAGACGTCTCCCATGGCGATTCGGATCTGATGATATCCACTCTTCAGATCAATCCTGCTAAAGCACGAGGATCCCTGTAATCTGTCGAGTATATCATCGATCCTAGGAATTGGAAAACTGTTCTTGATGGTGATGTTGTTGAGAGCTCTATAATCAATGCACATTCTCCAAGATCCGTCTTTCTTCAAATCCAACGACAGTGGAGAGCAATACGGTGAAATACTATGCTCGACAAGACCCTTTTCCAAGAGGTCTTTCACTGGGTTCATAATCTTCTCATTCTGTACTCGGCTCACACGTTAAGGTGGCCCGTTCGGTGGCGTGCTTCCAAGTATCAGATCAATGGTTTGATCTTCAAGCCCTCTGAAAAGCAATCGGCACGAGTGTGGAGAAAAATCTTGGCGTTCTTTTGATCAAGTCACAACATATTCAACCTTTATCCATCGTTCAGTTCTCTCCCAAAAGAATGAGTAAGACCCTTCAGGGGTGATGTGTCAGAAGATATGTCACAGGAGGATCAACCAGAAGTTGAGAAACTTGATGAGATCTTGGTTCCTGAGTAGATTTTGACACATAAGAAAAGAAAAGATAAGGGACAGGTTCCAAGACGCTATTTGGTGAAGTTGAAGAACTATCCACCTATGGATGCAAAGTGGATAAAAGAGCATGAACTGTCAGAGTCACCAAATGTATTGCCACTCTAAATTGAAGCCTTTGGGTTACAACCTACGTATGCCCCAACCCAACGTGTGCAAAGGAGGGGTAATCATGGAGCTAGCACATCAAATGTACATGCGGATTCAGTGCAATACAAGTGTGTATCGCTCTTCAAGTGTTGAAGGTATTATGCTCACTTCTATCATAGATGGAAATGACAAAAGTATGAAGTCTCATTAAGTCATTTGTATCTATGTGTTATGAACTTTCTTGCGCATACATGCGATGATGAAAGCCTGCTAACAACACAAGATCATCAATGGCATGTATATAGGGCATGCAATCGGAGACGTTTACGATTTCAAGAGGGGAGCCCGGGGTATGTCACGAGGACGTGGCAACTGCTAACCTTAGTTGTTAGTTTCTTTCCCTTCATTTTTGTTTAATTTTTGGGACCCTCTTTTTGAAGTTGCAAATGGCCAGACACTATATAGCCAGTGTGAAATGATCGACGGCCGAGAGTTTCACCCGCAGACGGGAAGGCCTTGTCGCCACAAGTTGGTCGGGCCGACCGGCACTCGAATCCAAGAGATAAAACTATGTCTAGGCTCTACTCAAAGTTTGCAGAGAAGATCACCTGATAATTGGGCTACATTGCATTTTTGTATGTGGTCCCTGTGGTGATAGATGGTCAGATGACCAGTAGAAGTGCCACGGAAGCATCTCCTAAAGTTTAGGAAATTGCTATTTTGGGCCATGAAATCTGTTCTCGTCATTAGCTCCGGAATGACGAGGAACATTTTATTATTCTCCCGCTAAGTCAACTCAACAACCGGTTGAGATATTTTTACATCGGAAGCTACAAAACGGAAAACCATGCATGAGTACCATTTGGCACAATTTGGGCACTTTCCAACTTGAGCTTGAGCTTGAGAGAGAGAGAGAGAGAGAGAGAGAGAGAGAGAGAGAGAGAGTCACGTGCACATCTAACCCTATGTGCATGTGGACAAGCTACTTCAAGTCCAGGGTTCAGTTAGCCTAGCTTAAGAAGTGTACTGGCACCTCTGTGCGTCTGTTCGCAGACCGTGCATGCCGAAGCACTTAGAGTAGATGCATATCCTCTTGTTGCACACAACATGATCATCAGCATTACCATCAGAATCCATCCGGAGTATTTTCCAGTGCACAGAACCTATTTTCCCTATTTTAGCCATTTTTCACTTATTATTTTGGGAAAATTATCAAAATAACCCTCTAATTTGTGGAAATTCCCAATATGCCCCTCAAATTTCAAAAATTCCTAAAATTCCCTTGCATCTATTTTTGTTGGATCTTCAAGATTTTCTAATCTTTATTCTTATTTGACAATTGAGATCGGTTTTTGAGTGCTTAGCATGTAATTTTTTGCAAATTACCTCCCCAACAAAAGGCAATTATGTCTAAAAATAATGAAGGAATTCATCTCCAAAGCCTACATAACCAACTCAAATTTTAGTTTTAGCATCCTATATGATAGACAATCACTCTTCTTATGAAAAGCTACAAGTTTTTTTGTGTTTGAAGAAATTTACTCTCACAACTAGGGGTATTTTGGGAATTTTGGAAAATTTCAAGGGCATTTTGGGAATTTATGACAAATTATGGAGATACTTTGGGAATTTTTGAAATTTGAGGGGTATTTTGGAAATTTCCACAAATTAGAGGGGTATTTTGGTAATTTTCCCTATTATTTTTAAGTGACTTGTTGGAAACTAGGTAGGGCAATTGAACTAAGCAAATATAAAAGAAAACCTAGCGCTAGTGGAATCTGGCAGGAGGAGGAAGGATAACACAGGCACCAAGTGCAGCAGGCCCTCTAGATATCTTCTCAAGCAAGAACTCCCACAGAGCCACCAACGTTTTCAGCCTTGAAAAATCAGTGTTTTCAGCCTGACTATGGCATTTTTCCCAAGACAGCAAACCAGCGATTTCAGCCCCTTGGACAGCGTTTTTGCAGCCATTAGCCTAGCGTTTTCAGCCCCATTGGTCCAGTAGTTTTCAGCCAAGATTACCGACAAATTCAGCGGTCTACATCAACGTTTTTGCATGGCTGTAGCAGCGTTTTTCAGCATTCATCAAGTTCACTGATCAGCCCCAACTTGGTGCGACAAGGACCGACTCACAGCATTCAGTTTTCAGCCCTAACATTGTCATCGTCGTCAACATCGTCGACTTCGACATTGCATCATAGCCTCACGAATTACATCAACATCTTGTACCAGATTTGTGCAATCAATAGCATAGGCCTCTTTCGCCATCGAGAGAGGCGCCCTTGGAGGAGGGTTTTGACAACTTGTCTGGTGTCGTATTCTTCTCTCTCTGTCTCTCAGTCTCAGCACCTTCATTCACAATGTTTATCCCCTTTGTTTGTGATCACTTCCACTCTCTCATTAAAGGAACGGACGGCTCTCCCTTCCATAAGTAAAAGGAACCTTGAGCACAGTTCGGAGCACTCATCTTGAGCAAAGTTCAACATTCCCTTCCGTTGCACCTTACAGAGAGAGAGAGAGAGAGAGAGAGAGAGAGAGAGAGAGAGAGGCGTTGAAATTAAACGTGGGGCTGCATTTTCAATCATATGGTGGATTGTTGCAAGTACCAAAGCTACTATGTGCTTGCCTACCCTCTATGTAGAGTGAAGTGCAAGAACTGAAGCCTTGCACAGCATTCACTGCTCTCTCCCCCCCCTCCGTGCAGCTATGTGATGCCCCACAAGAGGGCTTTTCATTTGACCTATGTGCAGTTGTGTAGTCATATGCTTTTGTGCCGAGGCAAGAGCCTCTTTGAGCAAGAACAAAGTAACTAACGGCTACTCCAAAAGCAAGCACCGGTGAGGGTAATAACCTCCCCGTACAGGTGCATTTTCAGCACTGATTATGTACTGTTTTTGGATTGTTTTGCAACCATATGGATGCTAGTGCCCCACTGTTAGAGGACAGTAATGGGGTATTTAGGACTGAAAACAAGTGAAAAACCAGTAATTATAGAGAGCCATAATTACTAATTTTAAGTTTATACCATTGGTAGCGAGTCTCGGTATGGGGGTTTGTCTAGAAAAAGTTTTGGAGCCGTTATGCTGCCGAAATTTTGCTAGAACAGGTGTCATCTAGCTGGATACAGGCCAAGATCCCCAGGACTCAGCTTTGTAACTTTTTATCCTCTTAAACAATAAAGAAATACCGAAAGGGACGCCAATCTTTGGGGCCAACAGGTTGTCGGCGTATGCTTGGAGCGCTCCAGCTTCCAAGCTATGTGTTGAAGTGTTAATTCCCGTTATAGGTTTTATCTGCAAAGTTCCTCTGAGTTTTAAAGTTTTAAGTAAAATTTCGGGTGAAAGCCAAAGTCTACCGCCCTACGGGCCAGTTTCACACACACATGTAATACCTCGATGCAGACTCTATTGACTCGATGAGGAATGTCCCCACTTTACTCTTTGAGATGAAGCATCTTCGAAGCTGATTTGATGCACCTTTGGATCCGTCTCAATGAAGGGTTGTTGATTGCTACCAAGGGATAACTCTAGAATTGATTGGTGCTCCTGATGTGAGAGGAATCAAGGGCTTAAAGGTCGCTGCAAAAACACAGATATGGCTGTAAAAAACACAGCCGATCCGTCGCGTAGAGCACGACCGAGAACGCAAATGATGATCGAACTAATGATGGGCAGCCAGATGTGGGGAGGGAATGGCTGAGAAGAGGCTCAATGGGCTGCCAAAATGGTAGCGTTAGCAGATCCACAATGATCCAAGCGAGGAGATGGGCTCAAAACTGAAAACGGTTGACTAAATGGCTATTGAGGGCTGATAACTCGTGAATTGAAGCAAAAACGCCAAGCTTCTGTTTTGCAAAACGCTGCGTTGAACCTCTGGCGATGGCTAGTCTATTGCAAAATGCTCAGCAATAGGCTTCTCTAATAGGGAATTTTAGCTGCCAAATCGAGTATGCCAAGTTGAAAAAATGTGTGCACATGGGAGTCTTCTCGCCGTTCTGTGACGCATTTAACGAACAGACTTGACCAACACGTTTCTCATTTCACATACCGCCAAAATGTAATAATATTTGTCAAAATGCTTATACAATCTATTTATGCAGTAGGGTTCCAAAACTCAAAAACATAATCTATTGGACTCGTCCGGACATGCAGGTCCTGCAAATAGGCTTTTACAAAATCGCCGGTACTAATCTTCCAAGGAATCAAGACGCTCTTATCTAGGGATAGGTGCAAAATTGACTCTCGAAGTCTAGGATGCATATCCACGTGGCACACACAACCATGAGCACGGGGTATCCCCTCCTGCTACGGTGAGGATACCCCCTTCTGCTTTGAGTGAGGTACGGACACCGAGCTGCATGGCCTCCTTGTAAGAGGCTAGCAAATCTGGATAGTCGATGAAAAATTCTTCGTCCACCCAAGCAGCTTCATGTGTCCCCCGATCCTTGAACTTCTTGCTTCTTTATTCCGTGCTTCATCGATGCAAAGGAATGTGTTTCGATTTCATGACTTCGACTTCGTCAATTATCTCCAGTTGTTCCTTCTTTGGAATGCTCCTTGGAGAATCCCCCAGAACAATTTAAGCCAAGAAACATTGAAAACATTAAGCATTGTCCAAGAAGGTGGTATACATAATTGCATGAAAACATCATTTACTTTTTGCGACGACAGTAAATGGACCATATATACAAACTGAGAGTTTGAAACATCTCTTACCAACTTGCTTGAGACGTTACTTCATGGTCCTTAAAAGCACCAGCACCACGACATTCTGTCAATGCTTATTAGCATGCCGAAGCTTAATACTCTAGGGTACCTCCGCATATGTTTGACTACCAAAATTAGCATCATTAAATTTAGAAATAGACTTAGTCAACAAAGACTGAAAAGGTCGATCAAAAGCTCTCTTATAAGGAGTGCGATCGATTACATTAAAGAACAAATCTTTTCTTGAACCAACCGAAAATATTGTTTTCACTTTTATTTATCAGAAATATATTGGTTGAAAATTTCAATTTGTCCATCAAATTGTAAATTAAATGCAGAACAGAAATGTAATGGAGTGTCAAAATTGTCAAACAAAGCACGTCAAAAATGTGATGTGAACTTCGTATCACAATCCAACACTATAAATTTGGGTAGGCCAAAACATGAATACCCCTACTTTATGAACAGTCGTGAAACATCTTGTGTAGTAACATTGACCTTGCAAAGGATTACATGCAAAATTTACTAAATACATCAATGATGGTTAGTCATTGCGAGTTATGTGCAGATCATGAAGAAGGTAAATTGGTTACAAAATACAGACTTATGTCCTCAAACGGTCCTTCACGGATAAGCAACGGCATGAGTAGCTCTTGTTTACCATGAGAGACTTTTAAATTTTTGACATACAGCACACTTAGTAACATAGTAATATTGTTCAACTTCTCGATGTAGCATTTATACCCCTACGATCACCCGTAAATGCATCATGTGCATCATGCAAAATTGGTAAGATCACACACACAAACCGTTTGTAAAGAAAAGCCAACCCTCACGAATGACATCATTGCACAAGCCTCATACATTAAATGCTTGTAGCCAATGCTTTTACAATTATGAACCACTGTAATTATTTTTTAGATCATCAAAACCACACCTTGAATTAGAGAGAACAGAATGTGTTTCGCACGAAACTTGACATTCTCTACAAGCAACACAATTAGCTTTGTTAGTACATACTCAATCATACTACCAAATTGCTCAAAAAATCGAGACTGTCGTGTTTGTCCATTACTCCAATGTGCACTAGGCGTAGATTGAAGCCACCTAAGAGCTTGGTGATTTGAGCGAACAACAAACTCACGGCCATAAATAAGATAAGGTCCCCCATTGACTGCTACTTTAAGCGCTTCAAAACCACTCTTAGCGGCATCAATCATGACTACGCACTGACGACGAGGGTTAACACCCTGTAACAAATCAGATAATGGTACAGCGATATGTTCAAAGTATATAATATGAGAACTGTAACAGACTTGGACACTCCAAGTCAAGATTCCACTGCGACACGACAAGAATTCACTTCAAAACAGTTTACAGTTCACAATTGATTCGACACGGCCCGGCGGAGTTCCGTGCTTAGAGATCAAAGACTGGCACCCCTTTCGGTATTTCTTTTTGTATTAATCTACAACTCAAAATACAAGGGAGTGGGAGGCTCTCACTGTCAGACTCTACGTCCAGATGCTCTGAGAAGTAGAAGGGGCCTACCCACACTTATAAAGGGTTTCCAAGGGATGCCAGAAGCAACCACAAAAGCTGAAAATCAAAAGCCTTCTAAAAATAAAGCAATGCTTCAAAAGCTCTCTCTCTCTCTCTCTCTCTCTCTCTCTCTCTCTCTCTCTCTCTCTCTCTCTCTCTCTCTCTCTCTCTCTCTCTCTCTCTCTCTCTCTCTCTCTCTCTTTGGAAAAAGCCAGGGCTGTATATTACTAAGTACAATATAATCCCCAACGGATGCCAAAATGGCCTATCACATGAGGTGTACAAGCTGAATGTAAGGTTGAGAGCCACTATAGTGACAACTCGACTAGAACAATCTCATGGTGGGCGGTGTGATGAGTAGAGGAGAAACCACCGAGGAGGGGCATAATGCCACGTAATCTGGCCACCTGTAAGTGTGAAGAAGAGTGGGGATCGGGCCCAACGTAGAAGGAAGGCAAACCGGCAAGTCTCGGCTGCTCGAGATGTACCCGAGGAAGAATCCCACTGGCAAATCAGAGTGTGAATGATGTCCAGCCAAATGACAGTGAGGGTATCCTGAAGGAGCTGTGGAGCTGCACTTAGAATGTGAAGACAACGAGCTCTCCAAACATTCCATAGTGTAATACTAGTGATGACTGAAAAAACTTCATCACGTGTCTGAGAATCCCCCTGCCAAGCAATTTGTGGTAGCATAGCCAAAGTCCCTCGCCGATAACCAGTCGAGGTAAGCATAAAGGTTGGATCTGTGTCTGAGCCCTCGTAGAAAAGATGCGGGCCAAGCGTCGGCATCAACCATGAGACAGATCCCCAAGTGAGAAATCCATGTTGAACACCCGCTCTGCTAAGTAAAAAGCAAACTGCAAGCCACACTACTTGGGAAGTTGAGCATGACCAAAGACAGTGTGCAGGTGACTCAAGTAGTCGCCAAGGACAGCGAGTACATAACGGATCATGACCCATAGTAGCTAGCCAAGTCCCAACTGGAAGTCCTGCATGTGCAATCATCCACATGAAAAAAGAAATACGAAGAGCCGCATGTAAATCCCAGATGGCGGACCAAAACTGCTGTAGATAGGCATGGGAGAGACCTGAATGTAACCAGAAACGCATACGAGTGGGCTGCGCTGGTTGTTGTGTTGTCTCATCAATGCTAACCTTCCAATCCTGACAGTGTACTCAAAGAATGATACAGGTGCATCCGTGGGGTCAGAGTGAGGCCAATGCCACTCTCCTGGGTCCCAATAAAGCTGAGATAGGACACGACCCTCCCACACCCAAAGCCTCCAAAGTGCAACATCAACGGACGCGAAACGGGGGTCAACACAACGACGCTTCCCGCGGGAGCCAACTACTCGTATGGCCTCCAATCGAGCGCCGGGGGAGACAAGGTGCGGAGAGGTGGCATCATATGTCAATCTAGCATGAATCCCTCAGAGTAGTCAGTATCAACTGTGAACTGCATGGTGTCTAAACGAACTAATAAGAGATTGCTCTGAGCAAAGAGCCCTTCCCAACCACAATGGGGAGGCATCTGAACCGTGCCTCGCATGACTGCATCCCACTGTGAAGGAACGGCGGAATCAGTCTCAAGCACTCTGTCTGTCACCCCGCGACCAATGTCATAATGTTCTGCCACAAAATCTGCATCCAGCATACGTGTCTCATGAAACAACCGCATCGAGGTAGCAGGGCCACTGTCCCAAGCAGCCCAATCAATGTGAGTCCTCTCTCCAAGCTGACGGGGTGGATTAACCGAAGAATCAAGAACTGCAGCATTCCAAATGAGAGGTTGGCGCTCAATCTCCTCACGACATGAGAGAGGTGAACGTATGATAGCCCGTCGCATGGAAACCCAAATCTGAAGGAGCGATCGGATGAAGGGTGAGAGGGTGGTGGTGGACAAGAGGCATCCGTAAAGAGAAAACGATACCCTGTATGCCAAGTATGACCATCTCTAGTGCCGAGGCGTGGAGTCACTGTGCAAAGAGCGGCCTGAAGAAGCATCTTCCAAGGTTCTTGGCCGGGAAAAAGACCCCGAACAATAAGCTTGGTAAGAAGGGCGCGGCTCTGTAACTCTGGATCAATAATGCCAAGGCCTCCCTCTTACCTAGGACGAATAATCGTGGACCAGCGAACTTGAGCACGAGTATCAGTAGTCCCATATGTGCCACTCCATAAAAAGTTCCGCACTAGTCGGCGGAGCTGAGCTATCACACCAGAATGTATCATCCAACAAGAGGCCATATACCATACTGTAGCCAGAATGACCTGGTTGGCGACCAATGCACGGCCAGCCAACGACAGATGACGTGAAGACCAATGGCATAGCTTCCTGCGAATAGACTGTAGTACGGGTGCAAACTACTGCTGTGAGGAAACATCAAATCCAACCTGAAAGCCCAGATATCTGCATGTCTGACCCTGCTGCAGCCATGTGAAACCATAAGCTACCCCCCAAGTAGGTATGTCATCACTGCCAACCAGTAACCCGTAGGATTTATGCCAGTTAATGCGTGCACCACTGGCAATGCAAAAAACCTCTAGGGCCTCCCGCATGGCATCCAGAACAGCTAGCAAATAGCGCAACATTAGCATAGTGTCATCAGCAAACTCCTGATCGATAAGGTCCAGAGTTGTAGGTACTGGCATTCTCAAGCCACAAAATGCATGACTCTGAGCACGAAGAAAGTCGGACATAGTCTCTCCTACAAACAAATACAGATATGCTGCTAAAGGACATCCCTGACGGACAGATCCAGAAAGCTCAAAACTGCGACTGACACGGCCACCAATAGTAATAGCACTGTTGGCAGTCTTGAAGAGAGCAGAAATGCCTGAGATCCATCTCGAAGGGAAACCCATCCTGGCTAATGATCCTTCGAGAAAGTCCCACTCAACACGATCGTATGCTTTCTCAAAGTCAAGAATGAAAAAAGCGAGAGGTTCAAAAGATGATCTGGCCCACTCTACTGCCTCATAAAAAGTGAAGATATTGTCCAGGATGCATCGATCCATGACAAAGCCCGTCTGAGAAGTATGAATAATATTTGGTAAGAACGGTCGCAAGCGATGGCTGATCAGTAACGCTAATATCTTATAGACCGAAGGGAGTAGGATAATAGGTCTCCACTGTCGGAGCTGAGTGGTGTCACCCCTCTTCGGAATAAGAGATATGAGACCTGAACAAAGATCCGGATGCATATATCCTGATGCAAAGATGTCCTGACAACCGCGAAGCAGTGGTATATGCAATACATCCCAATATGTCAAAAAGAAAGCTCTAGTGAGGCCATCCTCTCCTGGACAGGAGGACGGATCAAGACTCTATAGCAGCATGGAGCTCAGCAAGTGTGAAGGGTGCCAACAAGATCTCTGCCATAGTGTCTGTACAACGTGTCGAGTGTGATGCCAAATCTGCTCACGGGCAAGTAAAACCTCAGTAGTACGTACATCAGCAGTGAACAATGTCTCAAAATAATATGCAGACATATCAAGAATAACATCAGGATGCATATGTAGTGTCCCCTATGTCACGAGGACGTGGCAGTTATTAACCATGTCACAGAGATGTGGCAACTGCTAACCTTGGTTGTTGGTTTCTTTCCAATGGGGTTTATTTTATTTATTTTGAGACCCTCTTTTTGAAGTAGCAAACGGTCGGACATTGTATGGCCAATGTGAACGATAGATTCACCCGCAGACGGGAAGTGGTCGGCACTGGAATTCGTATGGTAAGAGGATGTCTAGGCTCAGAGCAAGATCATATAGGTCCCCCCGTCGCACTTAGCAAGTTGGTGGATACTAGGAAGTGAACTCAATTAAGGCGTAAAGTCAAGGTGGAACTACCAACAAAAAGTATCCGATAGTTGGGCCACATTGCATTTTTGGATGCGGTCCCAATGAGGATAGATGGTCAGAAGACCAGTGGGAGCCCAACGGAAGCATCTCCTAAAATTTAGGGAACTGCTATTTTGGGCCACGAAATGTGTTCCCGTCATTACCTTCGGTATGACTAGGGGAACACTTTACAACTCTGCCGCGAAGTCCACTGACGCACCAGTTGAGATATTTTTAGCAGGGAAAGCCCAAACTCGGAAACTGGGCGACGTGTCAACTTGTGAGCGATTCTGCCACTCTGGGAGGCAAAAACGAGCTGCATATCATCAAAGGGGGCGCCATTTTCAGCCACAGGCGGATTGCAACAGGTACAGAAGCTATGGAATGCTTACCTTGCCCTCTATGCACAGTATGGTGACGGGAGTGATGCCCCGCACGCTACATACTGCTCTCTTTCTCCCCTACGTGCAGTTATGTGATGCCCCACAAGAGGGCTACTCATTTGACTGATGTACAGTTGTGTGGGTTCATGCTTTTGTGCTGAGGCAAGAGCCTCCTTGAGCAGGAACAGGGGTAGCTAACTGCTGCTCCAAAGCAGGCACTGGTGAGGGTCATAACCTCACCGTACAGGTGCAAAATCAGCACTGTGTATGCGCTGTAATTTGACTGTTTTTCAGCCATACGGACGCCAAGATCATTGGGAATTGTGCCCCACTGGCAAAGGACAATTAGGGGACTGTTTGGGGCTGAAAACAGGGCAAAAACCAGTAAATACAGCGTGCTGAATTTACTGTTTTTGGACAGGAATCAGAGGGTATACGTCAGTGCAAGCGAGTTCCAGCAGGGGAATGGGTTTCGCGCAAGTTTTGGGGCTGTTATGCTGCCGAAATTTGGCCAAATCAAATGGTATCTAGGTGGATACACGTGAAGGATTCCCAGGACCTTACCTTGTAATTTACCCTCCTAAAGAATAAAGAAATACCGAAAGGGGCGCCAATTTTGGGGCCTACAGGTTGTCGGTGTCTGCTCGGAGCATTCTAGCTTCCGAGCCGTGTGTGTATTCAAGTGTTAACTCCCGTCGCAGGTTCTCTTTGCAAAGTGCTCTGTGTGTGTGTTTAAAGTAAAGAATTTCGGGTGAAAGCCAACGCCTACCACCCTACGGGCCGGTTTCATGGTTTCATTGCCGGGATATCAATCACTTTTTCCTCAAAGAGTGAGCCTGGATTGTTCAGGGTAAAGACACAGTGCAAGAACGCGGGGATTACACTATGGCCGACAAGGGAAAGGGAATTAAAGAAGAGGGTTCCTCTCCAAAGGACAGGCAGGAGATTCCTATGGTTTTTGAGATTGGCGAGAGCTCACGGCCACGTCAGTTTGTACCTCCTGTCAACGTGAATGTCCCTCCAGTAGTACAGGGCTTTATGACAGGGCAACTTGAGGATGATGCGTTTAAGACTCAGTTAGTTGCCGCGGTGAATGTCTTTTCGCAGTTGGTGCAAAATCCGAGGTTTATGGAATTCTTGCAAGCGCCACCAGTGCAACAGCAAAATAGGCAACCTACGCCGCGTACGGAGCTTGTTGAAGCTCAAGCCCAGGTACTTCATGAGGCGCAGGAGGAAAGGGAACACTCGCATGTTGCGGAGTCGGGGGCTCCAAAGCAGATTCCTCCCGTGCTTGAACAGGTGGCTAGAACGCCTATTCCACAGGTTATGCCAGTTCAGCCCGCCACCTTTCAGAGCCAGCATGCTGTCTTGAATGGACAGGGAGCTGGATACCAGGCTATGCACTCAGTTTTTCCACCACCCACGATACATCCTGCGTATTTCGGGGGTGGATCAATGTTCCAAAGTATGGCTGGTTATGCGTCTGGAAGTCAGCCGTACATGCCAGGAACAGTGTTCGGGGGTATGCAAGGCATCATGCCAAACCCCATGTATGGTACTATCGGCATGCAGCAAGGTTTCCACGGCAACCAGGGCCAGTTTGGGGTGCCACAGGGTCATTTTGGCATGGCTGGTTTTTCTGGACAGCAGCCAGATATCGCACCTCTGACGCAAAATGTGAATGGCCAACACGTGCCGATCATGCCTAGTACAGTGCCCATGTTACAGACCATTCCGTATGACAATTTGGGGGCACTAGAGAAGCCGAAGGCTTACAAAGAAGGTGGTGCAACGGTAAAGTTCAGTACCTTCAGTGGTTTCGAGGACAAGACAAAGGCACTCACTTTCCTCCAGCAGTTTGATACAGCTTATGCGGGAGGGAATTTTACAGAGGCCTCGAAGGTTAGGAAAGCTGCCACTTTCTTAAAGGACAATGCGCTTACATGGTGGACGACATTGTTAATGCAAGGACAGGCACCCGCCACTTGGGTTTACTTCAAGCAAATGTTTGCATCTGCTTGGCTATCAAATGAATTTGAAGCCGATGTCCTGACAGATTGGCACCAGCTTACGGCAGCTTCGTGCAAGAGCTTGCTGGAGTACAATAGGAGGTTTTGTAAAGCATTACTCTCAGTGACCTCCTACAGATTTGTGCCACTGACAGAGCAGATAGAGAAGTATTGTTGTGGGATGCCTAAAGGGCTTCGCGATTATTGTACAAAGAATAGAGTGGCTACCCTTACTCAGCTTATGGAAGTTGCGAACACTGGTCTTGCCCTGTTGAAAGGAGAGGACAGTGGATTTCCGAGCAGTGATAAAGGAGGGCAGCAGAAGAAAAATTCAGCGAAGAAGCCCTTTGTGAAAACGGCTCCTGATGCGTCACAGGGGTCTGAACAGGCCACCAAAGACAAGGATTCAGCTGGGACTTCTGGAGCGCAGGCAAAGAAACAGAAAAGGAAGCCTTTTGTGCGCAAGTCGCTCGAGGAAAAGAAGGTCCTAATGGCTGAGAACAAATGCTTTATATGCGAGCAGCCTGGTCACTTTTCTATCAATTGTCCACAAAGGAAAAGGCCAGCTGACTCAGAGGATAAAGAAGACCAGAAAGGCAAGAAGCCTAAACCCACGGCAGGTTTAGTGCCAGACATGGTGGGTGACAGGCCCAGCACAGATGCCAGTGAGTTATGCAGGGCATGGGGTAAAGTTAGGGATCAGACGGCACCCATCTTCTTTGATCCAGGTGCCAAAGCCAACTTTATCTCACCAGAGTTAGCTATGAAGCTCGGCATCAAAGCTGAAGAGATGGGGTACACAGCAGAGGCAGGGTTGGCATGTCCTGGCCACTCAGAGTGTGTTACTCCTATCATTGGAAAACTGCGTCTGCATATTCAGTCGTATGTGGACACTGAAGAGTTTTACATCATGCCGCTGGAAGGTTGTGACGCCTTGTTGGGGATCCCGTGGATGTTCCGAGTGCATGGAGTCTTGGATGCCTACAACAAAAAGATCACTGTACAGCATAGGGGCAAAACTCACATCTTGGATGTAAAGCTTAAAGGAGAGTCAGTCCCTATTGTATCTGCTTCTGCTATCACTTCTGTAATAAAGAATCATCTTTCTGTGTACTTGATTTTTGCACGTGATGTCTCAGATAGGGATCAGTCAAATTTATCTGTGTTAGATAAAGAAAGGTCAGCATTTTTGCAAAAGTTTAGTGACTGTTTTTCTGATTCATTACCGTCGCAATTACCGCCAGAGAGACCTGAGGACCATCGGATAGATTTGGTGCCAGGGTGTAGCCCACCAAATAGACCTCCCTACAGGGTTAGTGCGGCGCAGCAGAAAGAGATTATGGGCCAGGTTGAGGAGTTATTAGAGAAGGGGCTGATTCAGCCTAGTTCTTCACCCTTTTGCTCCCCAGTGCTCCTAGTGCAGAAGAAGGATGGCTCATGGCGCATGTGTATTGATTACCGTGCGTTGAATAAGAATACCATCAAGAATAGGTTTCCTATTCCTCGCATTGATGATATTCTCGATCGTTTAGAGGGTGCTGCAATTTTCAGCAGGATAGACCTTAAGAGTGGGTACCATCAGATTCGTATAAGCCCAGAGGATGTGCACAAGACTGCGTTTAGAACGACATTTGGTCTTTATGAGTTTCTAGTGATGCCGTTTGGGCTAACAAATGCTCCTGCCACGTTCAACAAAATGATGGACCGGATTTTCCGCTCGCATCAACAGTTTGTTGGAACATTCTTCGATGACATGATTGTGTATTCGAAGAATGAAGAGGAGCATAGGCGTCACTTGACCATTGTGTTCGAAGAGCTGCGTAGTCACAGGTTATTTGTCAATCCTAAGAAAAGTGAATTCTTCCTTGAAGAGATCCACTTTCTGGGCCACATAGTCTCAAAGGATGGTGTTAGAATGGATCCCGCAAAGGTCGAAGCTATCAAGACATGGCCAGACTTGAAGACTGTGCACGATGTCAGAAGCTTCTTGGGATTGTGTTCCTACTATAGAAGGTTTATCAGAAATTTTGCAGAGATAGCATCGCCTCTTCACGCATTGCAAAAGAAAGAGGTCACTTTCAGATGGACCCAAAAAGAGATTTCAGCTTTTAGTCTCTTAAAGGAAAAGTTGACTTCAGATCCAGTTATTGTTTTGCCAGATCTCAGGAAGTCATTTGTGGTCCAATGTGACGCGTGTGGCAGTAGCATCGGAGCAGTGCTAATGCAAGATGGACGGGTAGTAGCATATGAAAGCCGAATTTTGCAAGGGCCAGAGAGGACTATGCAAGTCTATGAGAAAGAACTCTTGGCCGTTATTCATGCGCTTTCTAGCTGGAAGCACTACCTCTTAGGTGCTGATTTTGTTGTCCAAACAGATCATCAGACCTTGCGATACTTCTTGACACAATCAAAGTTATCCGAAAAGCATATGCGATGGGCAAACATTCTTTCCATGTTTCACTTCCAGATTATGCATGTGGAAGGCAAGAAGAATGTTGTGGCTGATGCGTTATCAAGAAAGCCACAAATTTCAGCTGTGTCAATTCCTTATCATCATGAGTTAGATGACATGAAGGAACAGTATACTGCTGATGAAGATTTTGCAAGGATCTTTGAACAATTACAAGAGGGGCAACATCACGAGCACTACCTCCTCAGAGATGGTTTTATGATGATGCATGGCAGACTTTGTGTCACTAGGCCACTGCGACATAAGGTCATGGAAGAGAGTCATGTCCCGCCGTATGCAGGGCATCGTGGCATTGATGCAACAGTTAAAGCGGTAGAGACGTTCTTCTATTGGCCTACCTTGAGGAGAGATGTGGATGCCTTTGTGCGAGCATGCATAGTTTGCCAAAAGGTCAAGTTTGACAGGCAAAAGGCACCAGGGTTGTTACAACCACTGTCGATTCCGGATAAGCCATGGGAAAGCATTGCTATGGACTTTATCTTTGATCTTCCAAGGACGCCAACAGGGAATGATGGTATATGGACCATTATCTGCAGGTTCAGCAAGCAGGCCCATTTTATCCCTGTCAGGAAGAAGATAAAATCTGATCAGATGGCACGCTTGTTCATGTACAATGTGTTTAAGTACCATGGTATGCCACAATCGATTATCAGTGATCGTGATCCTCGCATGACCAGTTTGTTCTGGAGAGGATTGTTTGAGAACATGGGTACTACGCTCAAGTTCTCGTCTTCGTTTCATCCACAAACTGATGGACAGTGAGAAGAGGCCAATTCTACTGTCTTAGATCTACTGAAATGCTATGTGTCAGATAATAAGGGCAAGTGGGAACAGTATTTGCCTATGCTTGAGTATGCGTACAATAATACGGTGCATTCGTCTACTGGCAAAGCACCTTTTGAGATTGTTGAAGGCGGTAAAAAGGTTCCTCCCATTTTGCACACCAAGGACAAGATCTTTGAGGCAGATCGATATGTTGAGAACATGGATGAGATGTATAAGAAGATTAAAGTTGCCTTGGAGAAGACTCAGGCAAAACAGAAAAAGGCTGTTGATCGTCACCGTCGTGAATTGCTACTATCACCTGGTGATTGGGTTCTCTTAAGGTTCGAAAAGGCAAGATTAAAGAAGATGAAGGGCAAGGAACGGCTGTTTCCTAAGCTCAGCATGCGTTACGATGGGCCTTTTCAAGTGCTTGACAAGATCAGCGATGTGGCTTACAGGCTGAAATTGCCTGATGCGTGGAAGATTCATAATGCGTTTCACGTGAGTCTTCTAAGACCCTTCGTGGGTGATGTGCCAGAAGATATGCCAGTTGAGGATCAGCCAGAAGTTGAGGAACTTGATGAGATCCTGGTACCTGAGCAAGTTTTGGCACATAAGGACAGAAAAGTTAAAGGACAAGTTGCAAGACGCTATTTGGTGAAGTTCAAGAACTATCCGCCTATGGATGCAAAGTGGATGGAAGAGCATGAACTGTCAGAGTCACCAAATGTATTGCAGCTTTACCTTGAAGCCTTTGGGTTACAGCCTACTTATGCCCCAACCCAACGTGTGCAAAGGAGGGGTAATGATAGAGCTAGTACATCGAATGTACATATGAATTCAGTGCCATAGATAGAAATGGCAAAAGTATGAAGGCCTCATTAAGTCATTTGTATCTATGTATGTTACGACCTTTCTTGCGGATACATGCGATGATAAAAGAGTGTTGATAGCACAAGATCATCAGTGGCGTGTATTTATGGTATGCAATCGAGGACGTTTGCGATTTCAAGAGGGGGGTATGTCACGAGGACGTGGCAGTTATTAACCATGTCACAGAGATGTGGCAACTGCTAACCTTGGTTGTTGGTTTCTTTCCAATGGGGTTTATTTTATTTATTTTGAGACCCTCTTTTTGAAGTAGCAAACGGTCGGACATTGTATGGCCAATGTGAACGGTAGATTCACCCGCAGACGGGAAGTGGTCGGCACTGGAATTCGTATGGTAAGAGGATGTCTAGGCTCAGAGCAAGATCATATAGGTCCCCCCGTCGCACTTAGCAAGTTGGTGGATACTAGGAAGTGAACTCAATTAAGGCGTAAAGTCAAGGTGGGACTACCAACAAAAAGTATCCGATAGTTGGGCCACATTGCATTTTTGGATGCGGTCCCAATGAGGATAGATGGTCAGAAGACCAGTGGAAGCCCAACGGAAGCATCTCCTAAAATTTAGGGAACTGCTATTTTGGGCCACGAAATGTGTTCGCGTCATTACCTTCGGTATGACTAGGGGAACACTTTACAACTCTGCCGCGAAGTCAACTGACGCACCAGTTGAGATATTTTTAGCAGGGAAAGCCCAAACTCGAAAACTGGGCGACGTGTCAACTTGTGAGCGATTCTGCCACTCTGGGAGGCAAAAACGAGCTGCATATCATCAAAGGGGACGCCATTTTCAGCCACAGGCGGATTGCAACAGGTACAGAAGCTATGGAATGCTTACCTTGCCCTCTATGCACAGTATGGTGACGGGAGTGATGCCCCGCACGCTACATACTGCTCTCTTTCTCCCCTACGTGCAGTTATGTGATGCCCCACAAGAGGGCTACTCATTTGACTGATGTACAGTTGTGTGGGTTCATACTTTTGTGCTGAGGCAAGAGCCTCCTTGAGCAGGAACAGGGTTAGCTAACTGCTGCTCCAAAGCAGGCACTGGTGAGGGTCATAACCTCACCGTACAGGTGCAAAATCAGCGCTGTGTATGCGCTGTAATTTGACTGTTTTTCAGCCATACGGACGCCAGGATCATTGGGAATTGTGCCCCACTGGCAAAGGACAGTTAGGGGACTGTTTGGGGCTGAAAACAGGGCAAAAACCAGTAAATACAGCGTGCTGAATTTACTGTTTTTGGACAGGAATCAGAGGGTATACGTCAGCGCAAGCGAGTTCCAGCAGGGGAATGGGTTTCGCGCAAGTTTTGGGGCTGTTATGCTGCCGAAATTTGGCCAAATCAAATGGTATCTAGGTGGATACACGTGAAGGATTCCCAGGACCTTACCTTGTAATTTACCCTCCTAAAGAATAAAGAAATACCGAAAGGGGCGCCAATTTTGGGGCCTACAGGTTGTCGGCGTCTGCTCGGAGCATTCTAGCTTCCGAGCCGTGTGTGTATTCAAGTGTTAACTCCCGTCGCAGGTTCTCTTTGCAAAGTGCTCTGTGTGTGTGTTTAAAGTAAAGAATTTTGGGTGAAAGCCAACGCCTACCGCCCTACGGGCCGGTTTCACCCTGAGCATCGCACAAAGTCCGAAGGGTGGTGCCAGGAGGGCGCTCTTTATGCGCAGCGAAGAAGTCTTTATTCATTCGATCAGCTTTAGCTATCCAATGAGATACTGAAGCATGATGAGTGAACTCAAACCTAGCCTCCTGCACGCGACGAATCTCCTCTGTGAGCTCTATCTGTCTAGTAGCGAGATAAGCATCCCGAGGCCACTCCTCAAGCAAGCGCTGAGTGGAACCAAGAGGAATGTGAAGATCAGACTCACGTACTCTCAACTGACGATGAATAATAGCAGTCTGATCACGGCAGTAAATACTAGACTGAGTAATGCAATGAGCAAGAAACTCTCCAGGGGGACCACAATAAGAAGCACCCGTGGAACATAAGTCACGAATCTGCTGCTGCAATACTTGAGTGGTGAGAACATTGTCAGGGATGCGGCAACCTCGTCTTTGTGCAGAGGATCTAGTGAAGGAGATAAACAATGAGATGGGAAAATGATCTGAGAGGCTGGTCCCTCTCCAAATAGTAGTAAATCCACCTAGAGCTGCTGCCCAAGGGCCAATGTAAAAACGATCAAGTCGCTCTAATAATCTCCCCTGCTGTCGTTGAAACCCCCACGAGTAATGAAGTGTAGCAGGGCGGTGACCAAAAGAGGGTATGTGCCAGGCGTCAACACCTTGAATAACTAGGAGAAATCGATCCCAAGCTGACTGCTCATCGGGAGAAATGGATGATAGAACTGGAGGTGTGATGGCTCGCCAATCAGAGTAGCTCTCAACGTTGTTGAAGTCGCCTCCAACAACCCAAGAATCTATAGCAGGTAGAACAGCAGCCAAGGAGGACCAAAAAGTAGCCCTCTCTTGAGGAGTAGTGGGGGCATAGACTGACATAAAACCAATGATAGATTCTCGAACCCGAATAGAAACATAGACTGCTCTGCCAACGACAAGGGTACCATGCTGCTGAACTGAGGCCAAGTAATGTGGCCCCACTGAGATGCATACACCGCAACTCTGTCCATGAAGGCCTAGAGCAGGCTCCCAAAAAGTGCGGGCGCCCGAGGGCATGAGATTGCCAAAGGGAGTGGCAATCTTATGCTCTTGTACTAGTAATATATCCACATTGCCCACTACATGAGCATGTAAATCTCTGCGAAGTAAAAGTTTACGGGAACCTCTTACCCGAGAAGTCTGTAAACCATTAGCATTCCAAGAAACTACATGTAAAGCCATAGACTGCATGAAAGAATTTGTAGAGCATCTGACTAACTGCGCATCTTCTTGGAGGCAGCTGGACCATCCAAGGGGTGAGCTTCAAGCAGTAGGAAAGCAACCCGCAAGCCCTCTCTAAGATATGGTGTCTCATTGCACCAACTGCGGACCTCAGCTTGTTTACATTGCATTACCGATGCTGCAGCTTTGACACCCCAAATGCGCATAGACATAGGAAGCATCACATCTGAGGATACATGAATGACCATAGGCAATGAATAGCAAGCATAAACATCACTCCACTCCATAGCACCAATACATGAAGGGTAGTGAGGAGACAAAACGTAAGGAGCAAAAGTAGACAACCATGAATGAAGCTGAGCCATAGTCTGTGCGTGCACAAAATGTAGAACCTGATCCTCGGACCATTCCTGAGCAGCGTGGAATGGAAGGAAAAAGGAATGTGTAGGCTGAGAGCGACTGCCTATTAAAGAGGGAACACAACCTCTCTCTCTCTCTCTCTCTCTCTCTCTCTCTCTCTCTCTCTCTCTCTCTCTCTCTCTCTCTCTCTCTCTCTCTCTCTCTCTCTCTCTCTCTCTCTCTCTCGTAACAATTGGACCCTGAATTTGTGTAGCCAAAAGCTGCCCAAAAAGCTATCGTATGTTGCTGCCACCGTACGATTTTCCGGAGAATGCGCAACGATTTCAGAGTAGGCCATACGATGTTGCCACGTCACAGTCACGTCACCCAACCAGAGCGAGAGTGTATGTGTACAGTCGTCACGTCACCACTTTGTGACATACCCCCCCTCTCTTGAAAGCATTGTAATCGCCCTCGATTACGCCTGCAAAACAAACAGAAGCCATAAACTGTCTTAGCAGACACTGACTGTTAGTACTGATGCACTAGGAACTCGCATCTAGCACATGTACCAATCGACAGTCACATCACACGACATCACAAGACATCACACGACAAAGCACATTCAACATTCATTCAAATCTCCGACCATGATTTATCAGCAATGCAATTAGCAATCGCATCTAGATCCACTCAGGACCTCATAGATGCCCGATTGACTAATCCCTATTGCAACCATATCTATCGAGATCATTCAGAGCGGTATGTTGCAATCATTTCGTCTATCAATGCATGCACTTAAACAAGTCAAGAACAAATCAGTACCATATTATCGGGAATTCCAATTCATAAAGTCATACAGCAGAATACTGTCAACTCACATTATCCCTGAAACTTAGACATACATCAGTCACTTTAATATCAAAAATCGAGGTAATTTGTTGACAAAGAAGCGGAGCAACTCCCCTCTTGGACATACCCGCTCACCAGATTCCGCGCAAGCTGAGTTCGCGGTTCCATTTAGAATAGACTATGCTAATCCAAATGCTTCAAGGTAAAGATTCACAATCTGAGGAGTATCTGCTAGGTCCTCCTCCTCCTCCATCCACTTCGCATCCAATGTAGGATAGTTCTTGAATTTAACCAAGAACTACCTTATCACTTTACCCTTAATCTTTTTGTCTTTATGTGCGAATATCTGTTCGGGTTCGGGAACAACCATCTCCTCGTTTTCTTGCACTTCGGGTTGCTCATCAGGCTCCCCATCTTCGGGTAGATCGCCTTTAAAAGGCTTCCAGAGACTCACATGAAAACCATTGTGAATTCTCCCAGTGTCGGGCAGCTTCGGTCCGTAGTCCGCATACTAAGCATTGGAAAAAGCCTCTCCTTTCCCTTTTTCTTTCTCAGGCGTACCTTCTCAAAACGTGAGAGCAACCAATCATTCTCTTTCAATTTCAAATCGCGACAATGGCGATCTCCTACCTTTTTCTATCGTTCTTGAGATTTCTGCAAAGCCTCACAGACCTTGGCAAAAGCCGTGTCCAAGTCACTCGTGTGTTCATCGGCTTCAAAATTCTTGTCTTTCGTGCTTAGGAAGGGTGGAACCTTCGCAGCACCTTCAATAATCTCAAATGGCACCTTCCCCGTCGAAGAGTGTATCGTGTTGTTGTAGGCAAATTCCACCAAAGATAAATACTTTTCCCATTGAGTCTTCTAATCCAAGATAAAAGACTTTAATAAATCTAAACCATTGAATTGGCAATCTCGGATTGCCCGTCAGTCTGCGGGTGGAACGATGACAAGAACTGCAACCGCGTGCCAATGTTCTCCCAAATAGCCTTCCAAAACAAACTCGTGAATCTAGGGTCCCTGTCCGAGATAATCGTCTCGGGCATGCCAGGCAATCTGAAGATCTGGGCACAAACAGTCTCGCTTAGTAATCTGGCTTAACTCTTTTCTTCACTCGAATGAAATGAGCTTGCTTGCGAAATCTGTCAATAAGAGTCCAGATACCATCATGACCACTCTGTGTTCTCGGGAGATCAAAAATGAAATCCATTGCAATACTTTCCCAAGGGCGGGTGGGTATGGGCAAAGGCTGTAACAATCCTTGTGCTTTATGCCTATCAAACTTGACCTTCTGGCATACCAACCAACTGCGTACAAAATCATCCACATCCTTCTTGAGTCTCGGCCAAAAGTAAGTATCTCTCTACCTCTTTCACGGTGGTAGCAATGCCGCGGTGACCCGTAAAAGGTGGACAATCGCATTCGGTCATATCCTTTTCCCTCAACGGCGGCCGTGTAACGCACAACATCGTTTTCCTTATCAAGTAGCCATCCCGAATGGAATATCCCACTACTATCTCCCCATTCCGTATCCGAGTGAAAATATCTGCAAAATTTGTATCTGTCGCATACTGATCGACCCTATCCTCGAAGCTCCTATGATGACTCGCGGAAATAGCCAGAACCGACGGCTTCCGGGACAAAGCATCTGCCACTAAATTCTTTTGTCCCTGCACCTGGACAATCTGCAAGTGAAACTGTGACAAAATATTCGCCCACAGCATCAACTTTTTCGATAGCTGCTTCTGTGACAAGAAGTAGCGTAAACTCTAATGGTCTGTGAAGACAATAAAATCCACTCTGAGAAGGTAATGTTGCCACCGAGTAAGAGCATGGATAACCACCAAAAGCTCTTTCTCATAAATCTGTGTTGTCAATTTCGGCCTTGAGAACAATCGGCTCTCGTAGGCAATGACATGGCCTTCTTGCCTTAAGACCGCACCCAGTCTACGACCGCAAGCATCACAATATACTTCAAATGACTTCTGTAAGTCCGACATAGTCAAAATTGGTCCTATAGTCAATTTCTCTTTCAGTGTCTGAAAGGCAATTACCTCTATGGGTCTGCACGAGAGGACTCCTTTCTATGTCAAAATATGCAAAGGGGAAGCACTCTCTGCAAACTTTCTAATGAACCGCAAGTAGTACGAACACAAGCCCAAGAAGCTTCTAACTTCATGGACATTCTTCAAATCGGGCCAATCACGAATAGTCTCTATCTTGGTCGGGTCCATCTGCACTCCTACTGCTAACACAATGTGTCCCAAAAAGTGTATCTCAGGTAGAAAAAATTCAATTTTCTTCGCATTGATCACCAACTTGTGATCTCGTAATGCCTGAAAGACCTGTAGCAGATGTTTTCTATGTTCTACCTCATCCTTGGAGAAAACAATGATGTCATCAAAGAAGAAGTGTCAACAAATAGTCTGTACTCTCGAAAAATCATGTCCATCATCCGGTTAAATGTCGCAAGAGCATTGGTTAGACCAAAAGGCATCACCAAAAATGCAAATAACCCAAAAGTCAACCGAAAAGCTGTCTTGTAGACATCTCCTGACATGATTCGGATCTGATGATATCCACTCTTCATATCGATCCTACTAATACACAAGGATCCCTGTAGTCGGTCGAGTATATCATTGATCCTAATAATCATAAATCTGTTCTTGATGGTGATTTTGTTGAGAGCTCTATAATCGATGCACATTCTCCAAGATCCATCTTTCTTCAAAACCAACAACACTGGAGAGTAGTACGGTGAAGTACTAGGTTGGACAAGACCCTATTCCAAGAGGTCTTTCACTTGGTTCATAATTTCTTCGTTCTAGGCTCGGCTCACACGGTATGGTGGCCGGTTCGGTGGTGTGCTTCCAGGTATCAGATCAATGCTATGATCCTCACGACGAGCTGGTAGTAACTCGCGTGGCATGCCCTCGAAAAAGCAATCGGTATGAGTGTGGAGAAATCTCAGAAACAGCTTTCGGACAATCTTCTTCTACGGAGGATCCCATCCCTTTACTTACAACACACATGAATTCAATCATTTCACGTCTACTACGAGTTGCACAAATTTATGAGAAAGAGCTTTTGGCAATTACCCATGTTCATACTCAATGGGGCCATTTTCTACTCAAAGCCGACTTCACAGTGTTCGCAGACTATCAAAGTTTACAATACTTCTCGTCTTAGAAGCAGCTTTCGGACAAACACATACGGTGGACAAACATTTTGTCGCAATTTCACTTTCAGATCGTCCATGTTCAAGGACGGAAGACGCATTGTTATGAGGCTCTGGCAACCACTAACCTTAGTTGTTGGTTTCTTACTCTCGACTTTTATTTTATTTTTAAGACCCTATTTTTGGAGTCGCAAATGGTCGAACATTATATGACTAGGTGAAATGACCGATGGCCGAGAATGGAGGGAGGATCGCCATGAGATAGTCGGGCAAATAGGAAAACATATGAATAGTGTTATAAACTCGAGAAGAAATCAAAGCCAAAAAATAAAAGTGAAGTGTCAAGTGGAGTCTTTTTTGAAAAAGTCGTTCGATGGCGTGCTCTTGCTGGAGTTCGTGTTTGAGTTTGCATATGACAGGCGCATGAGATTTTTTTATCAAAAAGTGTGTATACGCTGCCAAGATCGTTGCCTCAAAGGCTACACTGCACAATTCACAGCTCCAATCATGCGCTTTAAACAGCTTGCTGCCGGATGTTGAACGCACTACTCAGCTAAAAACTGTATCTTGCAAACGCTAAAAATGCTTTCCTACACAGTCGTTTCAACCGCTAGAAATTGCCATGCGCTACCTGATCGAAGCAGTAGTGGAGACATTTGTCGCCACAGGTTGGAGAACAAGGGCAACGAAGAAAGCAGTTCCACTCGGAGACGGAAGTGTACGGAGGCTACCTCTCTTCTTGCTTGCGTTGCGTTCATGCGAGGAGGTAAATGCGCTTTTTTTTAATGCTTGTGTTTGTTTGGTCAGAAGGGTTCCCCAACACAAAGTATTGTTGTTTATGCATGTCGATGTTGTGCTTGTCAACTGCCTTGGTTTTTCTGTAATGGCGAGAATGAAGCATCTCACGCGGTCAACGGAGGCTGCTCCCTCCAATTCGAGGAGAGGGGAGGCGTCCAATCCCCAAGAAAGTGAGGAGACATAGCCTCCATAAGCGCAAGCGCTGGAGGACGATGCAACTCTCACAAACTCCATGACATACATCATGATTCTCATCTAAGATCTCCACATGGATAGTGATGTGAATGTGATTTGAATCGTCAGTGACTGTCATCTTTGTGCAAGCGCTGGATATGTGTAGTCTAGTGCGTCCGTACATAGAGTCGGTGTTTGTTGAACTAGTTTCTGTCCTATGTCTCTTTTGCAGGCGTAATCAAGGGCGATTACAATTCTTTCAAGAGGAGGGTATGTCACGAAGCGATGACCTGGCATAGCATAAAGACCGCACTTCTTGGCCTAAAAGCTAGTGCTACAAGCTGCCAGTGCATTTTATGAAAATCTGTACAGTTGCCACGTCTTCAGCGTAAAATGCGAGGGTTTGTACAGCTTGCAACGTCATCAACGCATTTTGCGGATGTCTGTATAGCTGGCATGTCAGCACGTTGATGTGCCATATTTGAGCGTGTGAGAATGAGCCTGCTTTATTTTTATGTCTAATGTCCTTAGGGTTGCGTTTTATGAAAAACTGTCAGCGTAAAACGCGGGCGTCCGTATAGCTTGCAACGTTATCAACGCATTTTACGGATGTCTGTACAGCTACCACGTCAACACGTTGATGCGCCATATTTGAGTGCGAGAGTGGGCTTGCTTTAGTTTTAAATCCTAATGTCCCTAGGCCTCTCGGACAGGGTCCCATAAGTTGCTTGGGAACTAATCTTTAAAAATATGCTCCACGATAAGACTTGTAAGTTTGGTTTTGATCCCTTTCCGTGTGATGCTTTTAGACTTGATGCTTTTCATGGATTGCTTTTGGCCAAGGGACCTTTATAAGAATTGCCAGAGTTTTATTGTTTTGTTTTGTTTTAGGAGTCAAGTTGGGCACTCCCAGTCGTTACCCTCATACACCAAAAAAGTGCACAAGAAAAACGACCAGGACTATACACCCACGCTCCTAGGGCAGACACTTTTGTCGCTGGTTTCCTCTGGACTACGTGAGGCTTTGCTTCGCCAAGAGACGAGAATTATTTACTCTCTTAGGGCAGTGCCCTTGAGAGACCCATCTCGCTAACTAGTTATGGACGTGACAGCGACCAAGTACCTCTATTCAGAGGCCCAGGTGGTGCGGGGCTTGCTTCGGTCTTCCCTTTGGAGTTTCCTCCTCCAGGTAGCTTATCGCTCACCACGCTAAACTGCCAGGCCTCACTCTTATGAGCATTAGGACACAAAGTCTAAGAGCCGAGGACCCACGAGAGTTGTACTTTGATCAAGCATTGATATAAAAGAAATACCGAAAGGGGCGCCAATCTTTGGGGCCAATCTCTCTAGGCACGGAACTATGTCAGACCATGTCGACCAAATTGAACTGTGATTTTAAAGTTGTGAAGTATTTTAAGAGATTCTCTCGTGTGTTGTGTCGGATTCTCGGCTTGGGGTACCCCTCGTCGTCAGCACCCCATACGTTTTGGCTTGGCTCTTGCCTAGCTCAACGTAGGGATTATCAGGACCGTCGTGTGCTTAGCACCTGAGTACCTTCAATACTAAGTACCCCCAGTATCAAGCACCAAGTATTCGCAGTACCCAGTCCTTAGACTCGCGATATCAAGCATCTCCAACAGTACCCATCAATCCCTCAGCATCAGTAGCATCAAGTATCATTTAGCATCTCATCATTTAGCATCATTGTATTAGCATTGTGCAAGAAATAAAGCAAGTACTTGCTCTAGCATCAGAGCAAGGGGGCCCTTGAAGGTGGTTGGGACCCGACATGCGGTGTCATCTCTCTTTCTCTCACACTGCGTCTCTCTCTTTCATCAAGTTCAATTCAGATCAATTCTTTTCAAGTGAAGTAATCTTGTGTTTATGTGCGGAGTACTAGATCCAAGCTAAATCCTTAAGACACTTCCGCTGCACTTGACAGATTATGAACCAAATAGAGGAGCTATTAGAAAAAGGGTCGATTCAACCTAGTTCTTCACCCTTTTGCTCCCTAGTGCTTCTAGTGCATAAGAAGGATGGCTCTTGGCGCATGTGTATTGACTACCGTGCATTGAATAAGAATACCATCAAGAACAAGTTTCCTATCCCCAAGGATTGATGATATTCTTGATCGATTAGAGGGTGCTGCAATTTTCAGCAGGAGAGACCATAAGAGGGGTACAATCAGATTCGTATCGGGCCGGAGGATGTGCACAAGATTGCGTTTAGGCCTACATTTGTTTTGTATAAGTTCTTAGTGATGCCGTTCGGTCTTACAAATGCTCCTACTACGTTCAATACGATGATGGAACGGATCTTCCACCCACATCAAAAGTTTGTCAGCACGTCCTTTGATAACGTGATAAGTCTATTCAAAGAAAGAAGAGGAGCATAGGCATCACCTGACCATTGTGTTTGAAGAGCTACACAGTCACAGGTTGCTTGTCAATCCTAAGAAAAGTGAATTCTTCTCGAAGGATATCCACTTTCTTGGCTAGATAGTGTCAAAGGATGGTACCCAAATGGATCCTGCCAAGGTTGAAGCAATTAAGACACGGCCAGATTTGAAGATTGTGCACAATGTCTGTAGCTTCTTGGGCTTATACTCTTATTAATACAAAAGGTTTATAAGGAACTTTGTCGAGATTGCTTCACCCCTTTTCATGCTCTACAAAAGAAAGAGGTTACGTTTAAATGAACACAAAAGAGATTTCAGCTTTTAATCCCTTTAAGGAAAAGATGACTTCGGATCCAGTAATCCGAAGTACTAGATCTCAAGAAGTCATTTGTGGCCTAGTGTGATGAGTATGGCAATAGTATTGGGATAGTGTTAATAGCTATGATTTAGGCGCTTTCCAGTTGGAAGCACTACCTGCTAGGTGCTGGTTTTGTTGTCCAAACAGATCAGACCTTACGATACTTCTTGACACAGTCAAAGTTATCCAAAAAGCATATGCAATGGGCAAACATTCTCTCTACATTCCACTTTCAGATTATTGCATGTGGAAGGCAAAAAGAATGTTGTGGCTATGCGTTATCAAGAAAGCCACAAATTTCAGCTGTGACAATTTATATATACCTTCATGAGTTCAAAATAGTCTAAACTCATAAGAGGGGATAAAACACTCACAAAACTACAAAAGCAAGAAACACAAGAAAAAACATCAAGAAAAACAAATGGAAACAAAAAAACAAAAATAAACACATCACTTTAATTGCTACTAAACAAAACTAGATAAAACAAACCATTATTTACTTAAAAAAGCTTTTAGAAAAGGCATACGCAAAATAAACTTACCTGGTTGAAACTTCAAACAAGTACTCAACTTTAAACTAAAAAGATAAGACATCTCAAAAGACTTGATCCTAAAAATCAGACTCCACACAACAACTTCTAAAGAAAGAAATTCGGAAGTCCTAATGTAAGCTAAAAACTAGAAATGAATACTACTACAAACCTACGAAGAAGCTGAAATAATCAAAAGAAGTTCATATATTCAAACTTGACAATATGTGACCTCAATTTCGTTGCTTGTTCAAACAGGAAGAATAAGACTATCACCTTTATCATGCATAGCTTCGACAACAACTATGACATCCCTACTCACGTCATCAGTGCCCAAGAGTAAGTGCAATTGTAACCTCAACTTCGTTGCTTGTCCAAACAGGAAGAATAAGATTATCATCTTTATCATGCATAGCTTGGACAACAGCTATGACATCCCCACTCACGTAGTCAATGCCCAAGAGTAAGTGCATGTGTAACAGACTTGGGCACACCAAGTCAAGAATCTATCGCGACAACACAAATAAATACTTCAAAACAGTTCACAGTTCACAGATGATTCGACGCTGGCCCGGCAGAGTTCCGTGCCTAGAGATATTGGCCCCAGAGTCAAGCGCCCCTTCCGGTATTTCTTTTTATATTAATTTGTGTTCAAAGTACAAGAGTGCAGGCAGGCGCTCACACTTAGACTCTGCATCCAAATGCTCTGAGTTCTGAGGCCATGCCTGCATATTTAAAGGTTTACATGGGATGCTAAAAGCAGAGCCCCCACAAGCCTCAAAAGCTGGAAATCAAAAGCTTTTAAAATAAAGCAAAGGCTCTTTCTCTCTCTTGCTTTTAAAAATAAAGCAAGTCCCAAAAAGTTGTTTATATTTAGCTTTTAAAAATAAAGCAAAAAAGCTCTTTTTTTCTCCCAACATGCGTAGCCAAAAAGCATGCCAAAATCTACCGCTGAAACAACCTGCAAAAAGCGCTGCAATCTGTGGACGTCCGTACATCCTGCCACGTATCCTACATTCTGCGATTTTCGGGATTGGCAACCACGTAAGCATTTTCAACGACTGCATTTTCTTTCGGCTTGTGCAAGGTGTGTGTGTACAGGTCGTACTATACCACTTGTAAATCTTCCTGCTTTTGATAAATCAATGAAGAGCTCACTTTTTGTGTACATGATTTTTGTCTCCTAAAAGACCCTTATGTTTTCTCAAATTTAAATGGTAGGAATCAAGAAGAGTTAGACTTGTCTGATTTTCTAAAAGGATTCCAAGATGTGTTCATCGATGATATCCCTATGGACTTACCTCCAAAACAAGGGGATTGATGACCATTGAATTGAGCTCTTACCAGGAAGTTCAACACCTAACAAGCCTCCTTATCAAATATCCCAAGCTCAACAAGAGGAGATCATGAGGCAAGTACAAGAATTGGTAGACAAAGGGATTGGTAGACAAAGGGATGGTAAGGCCTAGCTCCTCTACCTTTTGTTCTCCAATTCTTTTAGTGCAAAAGAAAGATGGTACATACCGTATGTGTGTGGCCACGTCATCACTTTGTGACATACCCCCCTCTTAAAAGCATTGTAATCGCCCTCGATTACGCTTGCAAAACAGACAGAAGCTATAAACTACCTTAGCAGACACAGACTATTAGTACCAACGCACTAGGAACACACATCTAGCACATGTACCAATCGACAATCACATCGCAGGACATCATTTGACATCACATGACAAATCACATTCAACATTCATTCGGATCTTAGAGCATGATTTATCGGCAATGCAGTTAGCAATCACATCTAAATCCAGTCAGGACCTCGTAGATGCCCGATTGACTAACCCTTATTGCAACCATGTCTATACGAGATCATTAAGACCAAAATGCTGCAGTCATTTCGTCTATCAATTCCTGCACTTAAAAACAAGTCAAGAACAAATCAGTTTCATATTCAAGAATTCCATTTCATAAAGTCATCCATCACAATATTGTCAAATCTCAATATCCCAAAAGCTCAAAGAGACATCAATGACTAGTATTCAAAAATCGAGGCATCTGTTGATAAAGGAGCGGAGTAACTCCCCTCTTGTGCAAACCCACTGCACCAGATCTCCGGCCAAGCTGAATTCTAGGTTCCATTTGGAATAGACTATGCTAAACCAAAAGCTTCAAGGTAAAGATTCACATTCCGAGGAATATCTACTAGGTCTTCCTCCTCCAATCACTTCACATCCATTGCGAAGTAGGTCTTGAATTTAATCAAGAACTCAGTTCGCTTTACCTTCTTTCTTTCTTTTTGTGTCGATTTCTGTTATGGAACGAGTATCTGCTCGTTTTCGTCCAACGGGTTGCACATCTAGCTTCCCATCATCGGGCATCGCCTTCAAAAGGCTATAAGAGACTCACAAGAAAAACATTGTGAATCCTCCAAGTATTCTGGCAGCTTCAGTCCAAAAGAGATATCATTTATCTTTTCGAAAAATCTGCAAAGGTCCACACTATCTCATGCTAAGCTTTCAAAGAAGCCGCTCCTTTCCCTATTTTTTTTTCCTTTCTCAGGAGTGCCTTCCCATACTGTAAGAGCACCCAATTATTCTCCTTCAATTTCAAATCGCGACAATGGCGGTCTGCTGCCTTTTTTTTTGTCTTTCCTGAAATTTCTGCAAAGCCTATCGAACCAAGTCCCTCGTGAATTGGTCGGCTTCAAAGAAAAATCTTATCTTTCGTGCCAAGGGAGGGTGGAACCTTCGTAGCAAATACAAGAATCTCAAATGGCACCATTCCCATCAATGAGTTAAGCGTGTTTCTATAGGCATATTCCACCAAAGGTAAAAACCTTTCCCAAGTAGTCTTCTAATCCAACAAAGAAGACTTCAACAGATCCAGTACCACTGAATTAGTAATCTCTGATTGCCCGTCAGTCTGTGGGTGGAACGATGACGAGAACTACAACCGTGTGCCTATGTTCTCCCAAATAGCCGTCCAAAACAAACTCGTGAACCTGGGGTCCTGTCGGAGACAACCGCCTAAGACATGCCATGTAATTTGAAGACTTGGGTAATAAACAATCGTGCCAACGGTGTGTTCTCGGAAGAAGAAATCCATTGCAATACTTTCCCAGGGGCGGGTGGGTATGGTTACAAAAGAAGTCTCTCTCTACCCCTTTCAAGGTGGTAGCAATGCCGCAGTGACCCGTATAAGGGGGACAGTGGCATTCGGTTATAACCTTTTCCCTCAACGGCTGTGTAACACACAACATGATTTTCTTGATCAAGTAGCCATCCCGAATGGAATAGTCCGCTATTATCTCCCTTTTCTGTATTCAACTGAATACATCTGCAAAATCCCTTTTTCCTACAAGCTGCCCCGCACAAACTTGGCTGAATTTCAACTGTTCCGGCCCGATTTCGGAAACATAATTGTACTAGGACCCTTCACAGTCAGTATTCCCACGCATTGAATGACTTTCCCGACACATACGGGCACTTTGCAAAACCTGGCGAGAATCTGCAGCACGCTGAATTCTCTGTTTTCAGCCCCGAAAATGCGCCGAATCACCTGTACAGCGGTCTCCTCGCGTCCCCGAACCTCTTGGGGGTATTAGGGACCATTTAGGGCCAAAACCCTAAACCTGCAAAAATACACAGCAGGCTGTAATTTACTGTTTCGGGCTCCGTTTCGCGTGCCCGTCGCATCCGTAGCAAGTCCTCGAGCTCCCGCACCTGTAGGGCTACTTGCCCTTTGAATCGGACGAGATTTCTAGCGTGAAACCTCTCCGAATTCACCTGTACCTGCGGGGGGATTAGCCGCTAGCTAATCCAGTACCTGTGCAAGAGGCTCTTGCCTCGGCAATCGCGCATGAACCCACACAACTGTACATTGGTCAAATGAAAAGCCCACTAGTGGGGCATAACATACTGCCAAAGGGGAGAGAGAGGGCAGTGCGTAGCGTGCAGGGCATCACTCCTGGCACCGCACTGTGCATAAGAGGGAAAGCAAGCACTCCATAGCTCTTAACCTGTGACAAAAACTGAAAATGAGGCTCTCCCCCTCCTAAATTCAGCGCCACTTCTTGTTGCATGAGGCAAGTGCACCAGAAAGTGCCACTTGGCACATTTATAAGCATTTTCCCGTTTCGGGGTTGCCGCCTAAAAATCTCCCAACCGGCTACCCAGTTGACTTCACGGCAGAGTAAGAAAATGTTCCCTTTGTCATTCCGGAGGTAATGACGTCAACACATTTTCAGGTCCCAAAATAGCAGTTCCCTAAATTTTAGGAGATGCTGCCATTGTATCTTTCTAGGTCATCCGACCCTCTTTGTACACTGCGGCCACATCCAGAACTGAAATGTAGCCTCTGTAGCAAAGGATTCCACTTTGGCTAGTCAATGACCCCACTTGGCTAACCATAGTCCTTGTCCAACCTTAGTGCTCTCTTGCCCTCAGGCCTAGACTCCCTCTGGACAGTTCCACACTAGCTATGCAATGTAGGGCAGTTAGATTTCCCGAGGGGTGTTTCGAAAAAGTGAAAGTAAATAGATAACAAGAAAGACATCAACAAAAAGGATAGATAGTAGTCACACGCTGGTGACAAACCCCCCTCTTGAAATCTCAAACGTCCTCGTTTGCATCTATGTCGTACATGCTTACTGTCAACATTGATGTATTCAACACCTGTCGACACATATACGACACATACATGCTCATTGTCAACCCTGGTGTATTCAACACCTCGTTGACTCATGTATTGCCTGCGTGTGAACCCTGTCCCAATGACATAGTGGTAGCTTCGCACTCTGCCATTGCTTTGAGTCACTAACTTTCCAATGACAAAATGGTAGCTGCACATTTTGCCACTGTCTTATAGTACACGTTGGATCCCGTAACACTTTCGAGCATACCCAAACCGACAGTTTAAGAATGCAGTTACACATGTTCTCTTTAATAGAAGCAATTACTGTATCCTTGACAAACTGACAAGAAATACTCACTTCTATAGCACTAACCAAACTTTTGGACATTCCATAAGAGCAATTGCCAAACTGACAGTCTGTACAGCTCTAACATTCATGTAACAGGTATTTCATTTGAGCTCACTTTAAATACCATGCACATCATTTGTTTCAGAATCCATTGTCACACTGACAATCCATGTAGCTCTGAAACTCAAGGGGTCAAGGTAGGTTGCAAATCGAAGGCTTCAAGGTAAAGTCATAACACAGTTGGTGATTCTGCAAGTTTACCTTCTTCCATCCACTTAGCATCCATTGGTGGATAGTTTCTGAACTTTACTAAGTAACGCCTAGCAACCTTGCCTTTCACTTTCTTTTCTTTGTGTGCCAAAATCTGTTCAGGGACCAAGATCTCGTCAAGTTCCTCGACTCCCGGCTGATCTTCAGCAGACATATCTTTTGGCACATCACCCACATAGGGTTTGAGAAGACTCACATGAAACGCATTGTGAATCTTCCAACTGTCAGGCAATTTCAGCCTATATGCAACATCACTGATTATGTCGCACACTTGAAAAGGCCCATAGTAACGCATGCTGAGCTTTGGAAACAATCTTTCCTTGCCCTTCATCTTGCCTTTGTGCGAGCATGCTTGATTTGCCAAAAGGTCAAGTTTTGACAGGCAAAAGGCACGAGGGTTGTTACAGCCACTGCCTATTCCAGACAAGCCATGGGAAAGTATTGATGTGGATATCTTTGATCTTCCAATAACGCCGACAAGGAATGATGGTATATCAATTATTATTTGCAAGTTTAGCAAGCAAGCCCATTTTATTCCCGTCAAGAAGAAGATAAAATCTGACCAGATGGCACGGTTGTTTTTGTACAATGTGTTCAAGTACCATGCTATGCCACAGTCCATTGTCAGTGATCGTGATCCTCAATGTCATAAAATACATCACGCCTCTCCCCTTCTCTTTGCCATGGTCTAACGAACACTTCCATCATCCACAGTCCATTGTCAGTGATCGTGATCCTCAATGTCATAAAATACATCACGCCCCTCCCCTTCTCTTTGCCATGGTCTAACGAACACTTTCATCATTCTAACTTTATCAAGTTCTTGGATCAATGTAACTAGGAAGTTGAAATGTTCATGAACCCCGCCAAGTTTCTGACCTTATAATGCAGTTGGCTGGATTTTAAACTTTGTATATTGGAAGTAAATGAAATCGTTGTGCAAGTTTTGAACGGCTGATAACCAACAGTTTCCTATGCAATTGGCTGGATTTTGAACTTTGTATATTGGAAGTGAATGAAATCGTTGTGCAAGTTTTGAACGGCTGAAATTCAACAGTTTCCTGTGCACTTCTAGGTAGTCCCCTAAAACAAATTTGTACAAAGTTCTAGAGGCTTGTATCTGGTATATCTATGCATCAAGTACATCCTAAAATCAAAATCCGATTCACCGTTTCTTTTTTAATGGCCAAAACCTTGAAACCTGAAAAAGAAACCCTGTTCCGTTCCGTGTATTCTGAAACCCCTGTTTCATTCTGTGGATTCTGGAACCCTTGGGAACTATGTATCAACATCTTCATCAAAAGGTGCAATAATGCAATGTAAAAGACAAAGAAGCAAAAGGTCTTCCATGTGTAAAAAAACAAACAAGACAGACATGGTGTAAATCCATAAGCCCATAGGTGAAAATTTGCCTAGCACCAGCCATTCTGCCTTCACTTACAAAGCCTAGTTCTCCCCCCAAAGTACATTACGCACATAACCTTTAAATAAATGCATGGCATTGACCAACACTTACGCCCCACGAAATTAGTGCCCAACAGTAAGAACAGAGATTACCTTTGCTAAATCATGCTACATATCTTCCACACACTGAAATAACCATGTCAAAAACTGGACAATGAACTTACCCAAAGGCATCGCCTTGCTCTAGTGAGGGCAACATTCATCCTGCGAATATCTGCGACAAACCCCACTCCATGACTTGATGCTCGTACACAAGACATAATAATCACATCCCGCTCTTGCCCTTGAAAAGCATCCACTGTATTGATGTAAACAGATTTGCTGTCTACATCTGGACTAAGAAGCGAACCAAACTCCTGCTGCAAACATTTGAGCTGCAGTTTGTACGGTGTAATAACACCAACAGAAACCTTGTTAACACCTGCCGTTTTTATAAAATTTTGCAAATACTCATAAAGACGAGCTGCAAACTGGGCTTCTGTAACATTTTGATACGAAACAGAATTTCCCTTGTGAGACTCTCGGCCATGGCTTACATCATAAAATATATATGGCCTTAAAAGAGAATCGCTATGATAAGGCTCATCTGGCAAAGAAGAAACACTTTCACTGTCCACAAGGCGACTCTGATAGAAATATCTTGAAGGGAAGTCCCTTATTTGAGGATGCATACGATATTGCACTGACAACAACATAGCCGGACAACCTCCCTGCTGGAATCTCTCAAATAAACTTCGACTATACTGCAGAGTGTTTGCAGCACGACTTATAACAGTGGCTGGCAGTTGTTGAGGATCACCAATAAGCACACACCTAGCCGCACCCAAGCTCAAGGGTGGTAAAACTGCAGCTTCACTTGCTTGGGCAGCTTCATCGATAACAACCATGTCAAATCCATGAGTGAGATGGTTGAAAAGACGTCGACCACTGCTAGAAACAGTTGTAAAGACAATCTCAGCCTCATTTGCAAAACTGGCCTCCAATTTAGCACGAGCATCCTCAAGAGAGAACCCAAAGCCACCTCGAAAGCGACTTTCCACAATAAACAATCGAGACATCTCAACAAGAACCTTATCCCTTTCTTCTACTATGGCAGCAAGTTGCTGCAACTTTGTGTCCCGAGATTGATCACGAGCACAAAGGACATCTGGATCTACTCCAACTGAGCCCTGTGAGCGAGCAGCAGCTGCTGATGCTAATTCTTTCTGCAAAGAAGCCATTTGCTGCGACAAAAATGTCTCTCTACCCCGGAGCTGTTGCAGCCAACCCAAAACATCATCTCTTGACATACCCAATAAGTGATCTGATCTTCGTTCAACAGATACTGCTTGTGAAGCTCTTGTTTGTGTATCCACACCGACCCGAGCAACATCAGGGCGATACACTTTCATCTCTCCATCAATGAAACCCCTCTCTAGGACTCGAGTAAGCAGCTCATCCGTGGCAGCATTAGAGGGGGCACAAACTAGCATCCTTGGCTTTGGGCATAGCTTGGGGAGACTTCTTGCCAAGTTCTGATCCATCTTCTGCAAAACATCATCTAAACCTCCTCCATGACACGAAGAATTTTCAGGAACTGGCTCTTCTGCTTTCAAGCTTTCTGGCGCAAGCTTTTTTAAAAGCGCAGCATAGTACCTTTGATATTGCACAAGGTGTATCACGTTCAGCATTCCCCACACCGTGTGTGTTTTACCAGTCCCGGGAGGGCCTTGAACAAGTGTAAACGGCCACAGATCCTGCCGTTTCCCAGCTCCATTAGAGCTGCTCGAGCCTGCTGCTGTATGCATAGCAGCCCATTTGATTGCAGTCAACTGGGGGGTATTGAAGTTTCGATGAAGATGCTGCACAAACGGCTGGGTGAAGCACTCAGGCATAGCTGGTGGCTCCTCCTCATAACGAGGAAAATGCTCTGGCTTAGGATTCAATATAGCTCTAATCATCTGTTTGTGAAAACAATCCGGTTAGAAGATGTGAAGACAGAAATAGTCTTATGCAGGTATCAGCAGGAAGTGCTAGTGACCAAAACCTGGGATTGGAGATTCTGAAAGGCATGCAGAGCAACATATTCACGCTGCGTTGTTGCAAGAGAACCAAGAACAGTCAAATACCACATAGTTCCCTTGGACTGAAATCTTTTCTTTATGGATTCTTCCGTATTTGAGCTATTTGTAAACAGCAACAAGAACTTAGGATATCAACTAGGTAATATGTTTCGACATCTTCCAAAATCTTCAACGAAGCCCATACCTTTCTCCTACATAAAAGCGAAGGGTTGCTCCATGGAGCTCACGCGTATCAATGGGAACATGCCGACGGATAATACCTGCCGTCCGACTTGAAACCTCCACCTCAGAAGACTCAATCACATTCAAACTACTAGTTCGCCTCATTCGCCCCCCTGTCAAATGTGATAGATTTATCAGATTCTCAACATAGTCCACAGCTCCCAACTAAAGCTAGCACGTACATAAAGTTTGGCATTAATAATAGCCTTTGACTGCCAAAACTAACATTAGCCAAGCTATTATGTGAGAAGTAGGCTGCAAGACATTTTTATCGAGTGGAAAAATGGACGACTCATCCTTTAAAAAAACAAATAATACCTGATCCCGGCTTTGGGGTAGACAAAACAGCAACATCCCCTTCCTTAAATGCCAACCTAGCCTGGCTGTCAACCGGGAAAAGTACCACATCATACCAACCTGAAATTGGACATCAAGACAAGATATTACAATTGCTTCCAGTCCCAATGTCACAAGGAAAAAACTTGGCTGACCTCTTTCTCGTTTCTCAACCATCTTCACAAAAACTTGAACATGCGGATCCTTGGCAACACCCTCACATAATTCCTCCCATGTACTGTGCAGCTGTGCTCTACACTCTTCAAAGAGGAGTGGCTCAAACACATTCACATATTCCTGGACAGAATCAAAACTAACTGGAACACACTGAAGCTCTGCTTCCCCTGCCACCATAAAACTCACAGTAAGTTGGTAGGATTCGTATACATCAATATGCTACAGGCAACCAAACAGAGAATTTATCATATCCACTTATTAACTCACGAATAGGAAAATAATGAATAAGACAAAGTAAACGCCAACGATTACGCAAGGAGGGACAACTACAGCAGAGGCAAAGTTGTTATGATAACAACCTAAGACCAGGGTAAGTACACAAAAACACAAAGATTGAAACAATGGCGACAAATGCTTTGTCAAAAGGGATGCTAACCAGGGGGCTTCCAAAGCTTATCACAAGTCGCCTCTCGATGTAAGCGGGCAATAGAAGTGTCGCTGCTAGCCACAACCTGTTTCCTCAAGCTGTTGGGATTCTTCTTTGCAACTGGCCTCAAATGACTAGTTGGCTTTTCTTCAATTCCACCCACCCCAAGGGGATACTTTCCACCAACAGCCTGTTTGGCCGATTGCATCCCTTTCACTTTAATCTCAGTTTCTCCAAGCTTATTCTTTGAACTCCCCTCCACACAACTATCGGCAGGAGATGGCACACTTCTGGCTAAAAATTGAGAAGTGGTTGACGCATCAGAAACTCCCATATGTGCTCCTTCATTAGCTGTCACAGTACTTGTTTTGAGCTCTGATAAATTTGCTGCTCCTCGCAGACATTCCCTCACTGGGCTGACCATTTTTGAATCTTTGGACCGTGAATCACTCATTGCCTTAGGGGGGTTACGAAAACCAAGTGAAGACGACAAACTTTTCTTTGAAGTGGGAGTTTTGGGTGGAGGTGCTTGTTTGGCAGCCTCTCGCACATCTAAGAACATAGTCTGCCGATTACGCTTCTTGCCAAGCTTTGCATCCTTTGGATCTGATCTCTCTCTCTTTCCAAAAACTGAAGGGACCTTATTTTCGGGCACAACTTGACCACTGTTTAACACCTCCACTTTCATTGCAGTATCCATTGATACAGATTCGAGACGCTCACTCATTTTCCCTTCTTTTACAATTCCTGCATTATTAGGCTGCTCATCCCCCTTTAATATAATAAGTTCTCCAAAGGAGGAACCTTTTACATTCTCAGTGTCGATGCCTTTTACAATGTCCGAAGAAACAAACTGCATACCTTGGTTTCTGTGAGAATCTGAAAAGAGGTACAAGGATCTTCGATCAGAAGGAAAGAAATACAATTTCGCTGCAAAACAAACTTGAGACTGAAAAAAAATCCCACCTTCACAATTTGCATGACTGTGACCATTGCTCAAGTCTGGGGCATGCTTGGGTAATGCACTTTCCACTCTGACAGTTTTTGGCCATTTCACATCATCAACATGCATGTTTTCTTTTGAACCCTGTGAACACTCATCAACATCACCTGGTGAGCTCTTCATGAATGGCCTCACAAAAGGGCGAAAGCATGAGAGAGGATGCTGCCCTAGATGAATAGGTACTACATCTGTTGACTGAGCCATTTGTGCAGGACCCACAAAGGACTCTGAAGTTCCCGAATGATACCGAGTCTTTTCCAACTCGGGCTCGGGTCCGATGTTTGGCACCAAGGTCTGGGGAGCACATTGTTTTACCAGCTGAGCAACCGGAAATTCACCTTCCTGGGCTGCAAAGGGCTCATCTTCCGGAAGTTCGTTTAGATCAAACATCACTCTGCCTTTACTCTCCATCGAGATTGAAACTTATCATGTAGAATTTACTGGTAGAATCATTCCAAACACACTCGATCAAGTGAGCAGTGCCTTGCTCATGTCTGACATGGCGATATCCAACGGATTCACCAAAAAGAGAGACGTGAACTTCCACATCAAAGCTTCACCATGACCAGTGTTCCCTCCCCCAAACAATTGAGGCCCAAAAAGCGACAGCACGGTCCCGTGACCCATGTGAAATCTGACATGGAACTGGCACTGAGATGCACCCAAAGCACTTGCGTCAAGCAATTTCTCATTTTGGTGCAAGCACAAAGAAGCAGGAAGTAGCACCTGCACCAAAGATCTGTGGACACAGCAACACTTCATAAGTGTCTAAGGCCACTTGCTTCTGGTGAATTTCAGGATTTCTTCACTGATGGCTACTTTAAAGGGAAACAGCAAGTGCAGCCTCTGTAGAAACTCAAAACTGCAAATATAGTATTAGATAAATGTCTGCTTTCACCAACCTGTAGGGAAAGTTCCGAGATAGAATCCTGTAAAAGAGAGCTTATTAAGTCGGGGTCGCCCCGGCAAGAGAGTCTCCTGTACTCTGCTCTGCTAATCCAAGGGATGGCTCTCAACAAAGTGTAAGGTCTTTTGTGCGCATGTAATCTTGATGCTCGAGGAGTCAATCCAAGGAGACCTGCACGCTGCAACCAGACTATATTGAAGAAGCTTCTGGTCTCGTGAGGAGAGAGGGAGGCAGTATGCCCGACACAGACGAGTGGTCGTGACCACTGGATGTCGAGTCCGGGATAAAGTTAGGGTACATGCAGCAAGGAAGCGACAAGTCCAAGCGAGCAATGGGAATGACGGGAGAGGAAACAGCGGCAAGCGAAGAAGCGGCAACGAAGAGCTTTCTCGCAAACAAAGAACTGCAGAAGAGTTGAGGGAGAAGGCTGCTTTATATAGGGATGCCTTGGCTTGCCTACCTTAGTTTCGGTTCGAGATTACATTCACACAAGACCCTTCGAAGCTGCACAACATTCAACACACACACATCTATAACACATCCAACACATGACGAGTATGCCCTCTCCCTAGCCCCACACGGGCCACCACCATCCCGTTTCCTAACCCGCTTAGTATTCTCCCAGGCGTTTAAGAGATGTGCATTGTTACAAGTCTGTAAGACGAGTTAGAGAACGCAAGCACGAGCTCGCCACATGGCTAAGGAAGAAGGTTCTAAGCGACGAAGAGTGGGCTGGCAAAATACGTGAGCCTTGCACGAGGTGAATCGGTTGCCCTTGAGGTTGGGGAATTAAAGAGCCGAGGGGGATTAAAAGCCCTAGAGAAAGATTAAGAGAGAGAATATTGACAGTTACAACAATTGTTGTAGTAGCTATCTAAGATGAGAGAGAGAGAGAGAGAACGTTCTCTACAAGCCTACTCTGTGCTGAAGCACTCAAAACCACAAGGCTTTGTCCCTACCTTTGCTTCTCCTCTCCTTGCATTGCTACCCGTTGATCACCCATCGTAGGTATTTTTGGTCGCACCACTCCAATGGTTATTCCCGCCAATCCACACCATCCCCATTTCTAATTTGGCCATCACCCGAGCCAACACATCTCCCTCCACCCTAGTGTAGTTGGCCACCTCACTCCATTAACATTCCAACATCCTTCACAATTTCATCATCTCTTATGGTTTACTTTTGAAAGAATCAAAGACACTGCAAGCTAAGAGAGCCTTATTTGCGAACAAGAGAGAGCACACATCAATTTTGTGATCCGAAGTTGAAATGCTTTTGAAATCACAAGTTTTGTCACATATATTTACAAGATGCCATCGCTTGGATTGCATTAGTTGTGAAATATGCTCTAGGATGTTTTAGCTAATACAGAGCCATTGTTGCTCTTCAAATGCTTGCATCTTGAAGGCACGTGGGATTATTCATAGACAATTCTCACTGGGTAGGTTCAACATGGGTAGAGCAAATGAATTGTATGTTTTTCTCCTTGGAGGCGAAGTGAGGTCTTCTCTCTCCATATGTGATCACCTATGCTTGCATCTCGAAGGCATGGATTATGAAATTTAAGATTAAACTGCCCTATGAGGTCTTAAATTTTTTGGTTGACGTGCACTCAGAAGTAGCAGAGACATGAGCTAAGGAGGAAGAGGGACAAATGAAGCACAAATCCATTTTTGCAAGGAGCTTATGCATGCTTTTAAGCCTATGATTCAAGTGAAGCAATTGACAAGTTGGGGAAGAACCTACATGGCCATCCTTAAAGGCATTGATTTTCAAGAGCTCTGGCGCTCTATCCTGCACACGGTTTGATAACACTCTATTTTGTGCTCGATAACGAGTTATGTATGTTTGCCTGCAACATATAGTGCACACAAGAAACCCATACTAAAAGAAAGCCTCTCACATTTACAATTTATCTTGTGATGGATCTATCCTTGAGACTATGTATGGTTTGTATAAGAAATTTTGAGATAGACAAACACATTGAATTCATTTCTATGCATTTGTGTCAAAGAAAGAGAGAATAAGATCAAGATTTTGTAGAGTGAATGGTGTTGTGGACTAAATTCTACATTCAAATCTTGACATTTCTACCAAAGTGAGGAGCATTATCGATTGCAAACTAGTTTTGGGGGGAATGTTAGCAACCGAGCTAGCACATACCACTAAAAGTGGGACCACATGCAACAAAACCAGGATTCACAACTATAATTATCATTTTTATGGTTGTATATGTGAGCTTTTATTGAGTAGATTGGTGGCCGATGGCTTCTAGCTTGTAACTTAATTATCCAAGGGCACTTAGTTTGCTAGTTTCATGAGTCATATTGGCTAGAGGACTAGATTTTTTACTATTAGAAAATATAATGCCAACTTTTGCAGATTGAGCTTAACATAAATGAAATTGAGTGCTCTATCATTTTGTGTACTCTATTTACCCTCTTGTTTCTCTTGCTCGTATCTCCCTCGTGTGAAAGCTCTTCAACTCAACGTAAGTCTCTCGTGAAGTTTCTATGTCTTTGTTGTGGCCATCTTCTTGAAATCGACGTGCTTAAATTAGGCCCTTAAAAACATGCGTGATTTTGTCCAAGTGTCAAATCAAAGATTTGAGACCATAGAGCGGTTCTATCTAGTCTTGTCTACCATCCTAACAAGCTTGGTTCCATTCAAAGCACTTTAGCTTAGTGAAACACACATGTGTGCTTGCGGCTAGAAGGCTAGATTATGGTGACCGATATGCACTAGAGATTGACACTTGAGAGTAGTAAGTTGTGGCTCAGTTTTTTAAGGGATTGACAACCTCTTGTAGCATCCATGCACTACTTAGTTCATCAATGTCCCATGGATTTTTAATTAGTGTTTGTGGTTCTCACTTTGTTACCCTTGATATTATGAGGCTTGGTAGCCCGTAGAGAGAGAGAGAGAGAGAGAGAGAGAGAGAGAGAGCCTTTTGATGATCCTAAGCATGATTTAAGTATCTAGCTACATACATGCACACACCCCAGAAGGAGAGATAATGTCCCCAGAAAGCTATGGCATCTGCTAAATTTAATAGATACCTTGCATGCGACTAAGATAGAATCCCTGCTTTTTGTGCCTTTTTCCAAATTTATGGGTCAAACTCTCCTTTTGAGTTAATTATGGGTGATCGACATATCATAAACAACCTATGCACTTATCACAAGGTCCCATTCACATATTGTCTTTCTCGTGCAGTTCTTGTACTACTCTCAAAACACTATCAAGTTTCGGGAGTCATTTTGATACCCTTTTGATTCCAAAATTATGCCAAGTTCCTCAAATGATTACCCACATAATACTGGACATTTCCTCGGATTCTAAGTCCTTCATGCCCATTCTTCCATTTAACAGAGGCTTCTTGGACAATAAAATTGCCATCAAGGTCAATTTTAGGGCATACACAAAAAAATCGTCAGAACCCCTAGACCAAATCTTACTAGATTGTGAATTTTCTAAGGATTTATCAAGTAAACAAATATAAAAAAGTTGTACAATATTTTTTAGGTTTTTTATGGGAAAAAAATTATTTTTGGTTTGTTTTTTAATTTTTAATTATTTTTTGAGTTCACTTTTTTTAAAGGATTTTATTTTATTTTTTGTGAATTTTCTCAATTTTTTTGCTCAACAAATGAGTGGGTTAGTGCACTCACAATTGGAATCGCATTGAATTCCAAGTCCAATGATGCCTACACACATGTGTATATACTTAGCTTAATCACAATTCACCTACAAGAAACCAATCACCAAAGACTTTATGTGTAGCATCAAGTCCATGGAAATTAAACATGTTTAATCAACGAGCACACATCCAATGCTTGATTTATCTATGCATAACACTAAAATCACATGCAATTAGTGAATAATTAGAGAGGATAATTAGTGAAAATCCATTAATTACACACTTTAAATCACTCAAATCCACATGAAATTTTTGCAATTTTCTTTCAAAAGAGTGATATCCAAGCCTATAACTAGGCATACACATCACACAAATTGTTAGTATATTAGTCACAAATTAGTGATCAATTAGTGAAAAAAGGTTTTTTTTTTTTCCATGAACCTACTCCTAAACACTCAATCTTCTCAACAAATCTCGTCTAGCTTAGGCTACCGTCCCTGGCAATGGCGCAAAATGTTGGCTCCTTGTAGCATAGCTCCAAAAAATCAACAAAAGTATCACATGGATGGTACGGCCAAGCTAGGGCATGGAAGCATCACACATGGTAAGTGTGTAAGTAGGCAAATCATGAGAGTCCATCTAGATTACAAAGAAGAGAGAACTAATGGAAGGGATTAGTGTCACACACATGCTAAACCTTATGCTAATCACACATTGCTCTTCGTTGCATTCCCCACTAATGCTTGTAAAAGCACTTCCTAAACACGAGCTCACCCAATCTCATGGGGTTACGATTAGAGCAATGTATGCACATATCCTAATCTACACACTAATCTAATCATGGACACAACACCATAATCAAACACATAATAGGCAATCAAGCACTTAGGGGTGATTAGTTCTTAATACACACAAACCAAGACACTAATATGCAACTTGAAGAAATGGCAAAGAGAGAAGCAATAGGACTCAACTTCATTGCATGCTTAACCGGTTTGTGAAGAGAGTACGTGTGGCTCCAAGCCTCCACCTCCATAGCCTCCTTCTTCTTCTTCTCTACTCTATGCTTTTTCACAATCCCTGTCCATTTTTAGCATCACTCACCACATTGCAATCAAATGATAAAACTCTATATACATTTACATATGGTAGCCCCACATCTTCAAAGATATGAAAGCATGCGGTATTGATCTCCTTCTCCTTGATATGGGTCATCATTTTGGCTCTCTTTAGCAAAAATAGCATGCCTATATTTGCTTGTAGGTGCTTGCCTTTTTTGCTTGCACATGTGCATTTGGAGCAAGAGTTGACAAAAGCGTTTCAAATAGAGCACTTTGCACGTTGGTATTCCTACATACGCCGCTCTCCCAACATCCATAGAGTACAGGCATCAGTACCGCTATTCCTTCACATGCTTAAATGTGGTCTAGGCAGGCATGAGATTTTGATGGGCATCATTGCTACATTGGGAGATCAAACTGAGTGTTGCATGTGCATAGATTTGTTTGACAATGGAGGCTTCTACACCTTGGGTTGTGTCCAATGCTTCCACCTTTATTGGATTGTACATAGCATGTGTGCACGATCAGATTGCCCAGTGTGCAACCAATAGATCCCGGTCTATCTTTACCATTAGTGGGGCATAGATCATCTTTTCCCACCCCGAGGTCATATAGTGAACATTGCCACTTGCCACTTGTTTGGGACAAGTGGAAAGATAGACAGGCATGCAGTCATTGTAGTGCTGCTAGAGGATGGGATACCAGAGGAGTAGGCGTTACAAATGGCTGAGTCTATGGGTGTAGTGGGGCAAGGGATTACAAAGGTAGAGGAGGTGAAATTAGATCACTTTTGATAGTGCGGGACATCCTCATAGAATGGTCCAAAGAGCAAGCTCAACAAATGAGTGGGTTAGTGCACTCACAATTGGAATCGCATTGAATTCCAAGTCCAATGATGCCTACACACATGTGTATATACTTAGCTTAATCACAATTCACCTACAAGAAACCAATCACCAAAGACTTTATGTGTAGCATCAAGTCCATGGAAATTAAACATGTTTAATCAACGAGCACACATCCAATGCTTGATTTATCTATGCATAACACTAAAATCACATGCAATTAGTGAATAATTAGAGAGGATAATTAGTGAAAATCCATTAATTACACACTTTAAATCACTCAAATCCACATGAAATTTTTGCAATTTTCTTTCAAAAGAGTGATATCCAAGCCTATAACTAGGCATACACATCACACAAATTGTTAGTATATTAGTCACAAATTAGTGATCAATTAGTGAAAAAAGGTTTTTTTTTTTTCCATGAACCTACTCCTAAACACTCAATCTTCTCAACAAATCTCGTCTAGCTTAGGCTACCGTCCCTGGCAATGGCGCAAAATGTTGGCTCCTTGTAGCATAGCTCCAAAAAATCAACAAAAGTATCACATGGATGGTACGGCCAAGCTAGGGCATGGAAGCATCACACATGGTAAGTGTGTAAGTAGGCAAATCATGAGAGTCCATCTAGATTACAAAGAAGAGAGAACTAATGGAAGGGATTAGTGTCACACACATGCTAAACCTTATGCTAATCACACATTGCTCTTCGTTGCATTCCCCACTAATGCTTGTAAAAGCACTTCCTAAACACGAGCTCACCCAATCTCATGGGGTTACGATTAGAGCAATGTATGCACATATCCTAATCTACACACTAATCTAATCATGGACACAACACCATAATCAAACACATAATAGGCAATCAAGCACTTAGGGGTGATTAGTTCTTAATACACACAAACCAAGACACTAATATGCAACTTGAAGAAATGGCAAAGAGAGAAGCAATAGGACTCAACTTCATTGCATGCTTAACCGGTTTGTGAAGAGAGTACGTGTGGCTCCAAGCCTCCACCTCCATAGCCTCCTTCTTCTTCTTCTCTACTCTATGCTTTTTCACAATCCCTGTCCATTTTTAGCATCACTCACCACATTGCAATCAAATGATAAAACTCTATATACATTTACATATGGTAGCCCCACATCTTCAAAGATATGAAAGCATGCGGTATTGATCTCCTTCTCCTTGATATGGGTCATCATTTTGGCTCTCTTTAGCAAAAATAGCATGCCTATATTTGCTTGTAGGTGCTTGCCTTTTTTGCTTGCACATGTGCATTTGGAGCAAGAGTTGACAAAAGCGTTTCAAATAGAGCACTTTGCACGTTGGTATTCCTACATACGCCGCTCTCCCAACATCCATAGAGTACAGGCATCAGTACCGCTATTCCTTCACATGCTTAAATGTGGTCTAGGCAGGCATGAGATTTTGATGGGCATCATTGCTACATTGGGAGATCAAACTGAGTGTTGCATGTGCATAGATTTGTTTGACAATGGAGGCTTCTACACCTTGGGTTGTGTCCAATGCTTCCACCTTTATTGGATTGTACATAGCATGTGTGCACGATCAGATTGCCCAGTGTGCAACCAATAGATCCCGGTCTATCTTTACCATTAGTGGGGCATAGATCATCTTTTCCCACCCCGAGGTCATATAGTGAACATTGCCACTTGCCACTTGTTTGGGACAAGTGGAAAGATAGACAGGCATGCAGTCATTGTAGTGCTGCTAGAGGATGGGATACCAGAGGAGTAGGCGTTACAAATGGCTGAGTCTATGGGTGTAGTGGGGCAAGGGATTACAAAGGTAGAGGAGGTGAAATTAGATCACTTTTGATAGTGCGGGACATCCTCATAGAATGGTCCAAAGAGCAAGCTCTGAGGAGGCCACCTGACATATCATCATTCTCTATAGAGACAGACGTTTGAGGCCCAACACTTGTCATAGAGCTCTAGGCAATAGAGGACAGTACTCGCTCACAGTTTACCTTGCAATTGTATGTAGATTTTTGGATTTGAGAGATGGGATAGCAAGCCATTGCATGCTAGCTTACCGGGAGACGGCACTTGCTTGGATTCAGATCCAGTATGAAAAAGCTTGAGTAGATGTTGGAGAGTCTTCAACTACACTTAAGGCCCACAACAAGTTGGCTGCAGCACCTGGCAATCAGTGCACCATATCACAGAGAGTGGTACAGACCCCATGCACTAGGGTACAACTGGCACCGTACATAGAGAATTTAGATTCATATTCAGATTGATGTACTTGTACATATTTTAGTGTTTGCTGCATTTTCGATAAATTGTAGTCACCATGTTATAGTTTATGCCATCCACTTATACCACACCTTTTGTACAATGTATCTTTATGAAGGTGTACTTATAGTTGATAGGTTATGGTGATCACCTATACCAGGCATTATGGTTGATGTATTTTGATGATGACATACATATAATCGATGGCTTATGGTGTTCGTGTGTACCAAATTTTAGGTATTTTGATGCGCATGTCTCTTGTCATTAGTAGTGTTGGATATTGAAGGTAACACATTATTTTTTGTGTTCACATTCCACATGAATGATGTATAAGAATAATAATATTCATTGTTATGTATAAAAGGCCATGAAACACTGCAAGGATGGGTAATGCACCCTACTCCCTACCCCTATAAAGTTTCATGGACATTGCTCAACGTCTCGACGATTAGGGGTTGCGCAAATGCCAACTTTTTGTCATTGGACCCCTAACAACCAACCCTATGGCAAAAAATTGGTGATTGTGCAATGCCACACCGATGAGACAGTAACAGATGATCATGAAAGACTACAAGGGCAAGTAATGTAGCCTACTCCCTATCCTTGCAAAGTTTCATGGCCATCGCTCATCATTTTGATAGTCAGGAATTGCACAACCACCAATTTTTTACCACTGGGCCCCTAGCGAGCCCTATGGCAAAAAATTGGCGATTGTGCAACACCACAACAATGAGACGGTAACGAATGGCCATGAAACTTTGCAGAGGTGGGTAATGCACTTTACTTCTCCCATCCTTGCAAAATTTCATGGCCATTGCTCATCCTCTCAATGGTTAAGGGCTATGCAAAAATAATAGCTTTTTTCCATTGGGCTCTCAAGGAGCCCTATGGCAAAAAATTGGCAATTGTTTAGTGCCACACAAATGAGACGATAGCTGATGGCCATGAAACCTTTCAAGGATAGGTAATGCACCCTACTCCTATAAATTTTCATGGCCATTTCTCACCGTCTTGATGGTGTAGTGCTCCACAAACACTAATTTTTTCCACTGGGTTTAAAAAAATGTCCAATAGGTCCCTAGCGAGCCATATGGCAAAAAATAGTGATTATGCAACGCCACTTTAATGAAATGGTAATGGATGGCCATAAACATTGTAAAGGTAGATAATGCACCCTACTCCGCACCATTGGCAAAGTTTCATGGCCATCATTTACCCTCTCAAGAGTCAAGGGTTGCACAAACATCAATTTTTTGCCATTAGGCCCCTAGCGAGCCCTATGGAAAAACATTGATGATTGTGCAGTGCCACACCAATGAAAAGGTAATAGATAGCCATAAAACATTATAGAGGCAAGTAATGTATCCTACTCTCCACCGTCGCAAAGTTTCATGTCCATTACTCACCGTCTTGATGTTCACAGGCTGTGTAAATGCCAGTTTTTTGCCATTGGACCCCTAGCGAGCCCTATGGCAAAAAATTGGCGATTATGTAGTGCCACAACAATGAGACAATAATAGATGGCCATGAAACTTTGCAAGGGTAGGTAATGCACCCTACTTACCAACCCTACAAATTCTCATGGCCATTGGTCACCGTCTCGACGTTTAGGGGTTGCACAAATGCCAATATTTTTCCATTGGATGCTTAGCGAGCCCCACACCGAGGAGACGGTATTGAAACTTTGCAAGGGTGGTAATGCACCCTAATACTTGGGCTTTTAAAAGTTTTTTACCTATCACTCACCGTGTCGATGGTCACAGGATGTGCAAATGCCAATTTTTTTCCATTAAGCTCCTAGCGAGCCCATATAGAAAAAACTGGCAATTGTGCAGTTCCACACCCACGAGACGACAATGGATGGCCATGAAAATTTACAAGGGTAGATAATTCAACCTAATCCTTTCCCTTGCAAAGTTTCATGGCCATCGCTCATCATCTTGACGATCAAGGGCTACACAAAAGTCAACTTTTTGCCATTGGGCCCTTATCAAGCCCTTTGGGAAAAAAATTTGGCGACTGTGCAATACCACACCGACGATGAGAGGGTAATGGATGGCCATGAAACATTACAAGGGTGGGTAATGCATTCTACTTTCCACTATTGCAAAGTTTCATGGCCATTACTCACTGTCTCGATGGTCAGAAGCTACGCAAATGTCAGTTTTTTGCCATCAGGCCCCTAGCGAACCCTATGGCAAAAAATTGGCAATTGTGTAATGCCACACCAATGAGACGATAATGGAAGGCCATGAAACATTACAAGGGTAGGTAATGCATCCTACTTCCCACCCTTGCAAAGTTTCATGGCCATTGCTCGTCGTCTTGATGACCAAAGGCTGCGCAAATGCCATTTTTTTGTCATTGGACACCTAGAGAGTCCCACACTAAGGAGACGGTAATGGATGGCCATGAAACTTTACAAGGGTGATTAATGCACCCTCTTCCCTACCCTTGAAAAATTTCATGCCCATCACTCCCTATCTTAATAGTCAGAGGATGTGCAAATGTCATTTTTTGCCATTGCACTCCTAGCGAGCCCTATGGCAAAAAATTGGCAATTGTGCAGGGCCACACCGATGAGATGATAATGGATGGCCATGAAAATTTTCAAGGGTAGGTAATGCATCTATTCTTTACCCTTGCAAAGTTTCATGGCGATTCAATAGTCAAGGGCTACAAAAACACCAATTTTTAGCCATGAAACTTTGCAAGGATAGGTGATGCATCCACCTTCGACCATTCCTACTGTTCAAAATGGATCTACCACCCACGTCCATGCACCTCTTGAAAATAGTGCCTTGAAACAACCATACTATGAGCATCATATGCCTCACCATAATCATCCAGAGTGAACTCCTGAAGCACAAACTTTGCCTTGGTGCATCTAAGAATATAGTGATCAATTCTCTCCCCATTTCCCTCCTCAATAATAAATGCAAAATCATCTCCCTCTGCCAAGCAATTTGTGAGAGTATTAGTATCATCTGAGAACTGTGTGATGTTTTCCTCAATGGAGATGCTTGATGTGATCATGCCTTGTGAGGGTAAAAGAAGTTGGAGTGCCCACCTGTCAGTCCACTCTGTCATGATGCAATTTGTCCACTCATCATGTTTGCAGACATTGCAAAAGCATGAGTGGCGGCGCCTAGTAAAGATGGTGCGATCCCTAGCTACGGTTCTCTAGATGACGTGCAACTGGTTTATGCCAACTACAGTGTCGCAATCCCAATTGGTGAGATCAATATCCTAGCTATCCACACACCATAGGAACTTCCTCATTGATCATCCCATCGGGTGCAGATGAGTCACATGCCATGTGTTGTGAGCGCCACTCCAACACATGTCTAGCATCTGTAAATCAATCACTATCTTATTGAAGCTGATATTGATGAAGAGCATGCTTCACACAAGCACCTGCACCATCGTGCTCTCCCTTTCCATGCCCCGACTCAAAGAAGCTCCAAATGCAAGGTACACCATTGCTATGGTGCTATCTCTACAACCAAAAGAATTGATGTGTGCTTTTGAATTGTGCACCACAACCATCTGACCAAATATAGTGACAAGAGTATGAGATAGCCGATGCGCATGTTGCACATATGCATACACAGAGGACCTAAAAGCCTCCATGAAGAAGGGATGTGTTGCACTATGAGGTGCATACTATTGTAGAATGGTGTATGGCTATTACTTCAAAAGACGCGCTTGTGATAAATATATATATTCTCTCAAGCATTAAGTAGTGTAGGAAACTACTTTGGAATGGTGTTTAGTGCAATAAGTGGATCTAACTACATAAGCTTTCTCCCTTTGTACATTCATGGTCAAGGATAGTAAATGTAAGAGGAAGTTAATGTCATCAAATTTTAATGAATGTAAATTGCTCTAGAAGTAATGAAAAGTAATTTTTGGTCACTTAAAGATTTTTTAGAGTTATTAAAATAAATAAATTAAGGCTACACATGTAATTTTCTCTCTCTACTCTAGAGAGAAATTGACCATATTAGTCCTAAAATGAACTATGGAGTAAGTGGGATTGGAAAAACCAAAGCTAAAATAACCAAATTGGGACACCAATCAACTCAAGCTATCACTTAAAGGAGGACAACTCTTAGTTCCAATTGCACCGAGCAAAGAGGAATGGAAAAGAGGTCGCCCACAAAAGAAACCAGGGAGTAA